>NW_025739011.1:0-2651 GCF_021292245.1 Micropterus dolomieu
ACAGTTGTGGGGTGCCTGTGTCACAACTACCCTCCAATTTTAACTGCACCTTAGTTACCACACACCTTATCTTTACTCCACCATACAACACTTCACAACCCATGACATGCATCCAACACAAAGCAATACATTTACAGAGGCAGTCAGAGGGGTTGAAGGAGTGGGGGAAATTCTCATTGGCCTCATGTACTGCCCCTGGAGCCCCGGGCGTCGGGGGTGCTGTGGGGTTGGTGACGGCCTTGCCTGATCTGGGGTGGGCTGGGGGGGTTGGGGATCCCCTGGCGTGGGGGCCCGCTCTTGACCTAAGGATCTGGGGACTCGGGCTTGTGGCTTGTGCTCATTTCTGGGCGGGTGGTGTGTCCCTGGGCCTGGGGGCCCGTTGTCTCCTCTACTTACCTGGGCCCTCTTCGGCAGGGGTGGGGCTCCTGCTGATTCCCCCTGCCAGCTCTCTCACAGTGTGGGCACTTGGGAGTCTCTGGGGCACATGGCCGGTGTTGTCGGGATAGGTTTGGGTGCTCCTCCTTGGGGGTGCTTGACTGGGGAGGCTGGGCCCCGTCCAGGGATGAGACCGGCCTCTGGGGCTGCTGGCACTGCCTGCACTCTGGGGAGGGATGCCTCTGGCTTGGCTGGGGGACTGTTGGCCTGGTTCTCCCACGTTATCGCTCCCTAGCTTCCCGGCACGGCTTTCTGCTGTTCTTCCTGGGGGCTTGGGTACAGCTTCCCCCGGGACATGCGGTCTGGGGTCCTTTGCGCTTTGGGGGGTTGCGGGGTGCCCTGGCTTCTGGGGGTGGGGGCCTCTGGGTGCTGTGCCGGTTGATCCGGTTGTGGTTTGGAGGGCTGCGGTGGGATTGTAGGGCAATTGTCGATGCAACTTGATGCATTGTGCTTTTTCCCTGGGCAGGGTCTCTGAATGGCTGCCGGGCGTTTAGTTTGTGCATGGGAGTCTGGGGGAGGCATTTCCTCATTGGCTTGGAGGGACCAGTTTGCGTCCCTGTTTTGCTTCGTTGGCCTTGGATCCATGCTTCCCCATTTCTCTGTCGGCCGGTTGTTGGACCCCTCTGGATACTGAGGTATATAGTTAGTTTTTGGGATGTGCAGTGTGGGTGCGGGGCAGGTCTGTGCTCCGGTTTGTTCTGGGCTTGTGCCTGGAGTTCTCGGCCCTTGACAGGTGTACTGGTCTATGTGTGCATGCCGCGGTCAGTTCGGGCGCTGCTCTTCCGCGGGTTACGCTTCTTGTGTTCCATTGGCATTACATTGTCTTCCGCGTTTGCGTCGCGGTGCATCTGGGAGTCTTTGTTTTTTGATTTATTTATTTTCTTTCTCCCACCCCTATTGGCTACTGGGGTTCTTGCCTGACTGTTGCTGGGGTAGGTGTGGCACAGTCTTGGTATCCCTCTCTCACTAACAACTATATTCTTTAACAGGCTTATGTGCACACACATGTACACACACACATACAGTCACAGACACACACAGTCTCACACATAGACACAAACATATTTAGGTTGTCCCTGGTAGAATTATTCCTGATGCTTTTCTTTCAGTTACTTATTTAAATTAATTGTTATTATTCCAGATCTCGTGGCTGTGCTGTGTTGCTTATTTAGTGTGCTGGACTGTTTCTTGTTTTCATTTTTCTCTTAGTTGTCTTACTATGTCAACTGTTTATTGCTGCTGTTCGGCTGGTTGTCTTTTACTATTATTATTTTTTTATTGTTTGTTTTTGTTTGTGTTTGTTGTTGTTTATCTTAATATAAAATGTAAATTTATATTACAGCAATCAAACGCTTGCTATAATTGCTGACCAGCTTTCTGCATGTCTCCAGTGGTATTTTTGCCCATTCATCTTTAGCGATGAGCTCCAACTCTTTCAGGTTGGAGGGTCTCCTTGCCATCACCCTGATCTTTAGCTCCCTCCACAGATGCTCAATGGGATTTAAGTCAGGACTCTGGCTGGACCACTGCAAAACGTTAATGTTTTGTCTGCTAACCATTTCTTCACGGCGTTTGTTGTGTGTTTTGGGTCGTTCTTGTGCTGAAATGTCTACTGGTCCCCAAGGCCAAGTTTCTCTGCAGACTGGCTGATGTTGTTGCTGAGAATGTTGATGTATTGCTCCTTTTCCATGGTGCCGTTTACTGTGATTAGGTTCCCTGGTCCACTGGCTAAAAAACAACCCCAAAACATTAGGTTCCCTCCACCATATTTGAGAGTGGGGATGTTGTTCTTAGGGTTGAAGGCTTCTCCTTTTTTTTTTTTTTTCTTTTTTTTTTTTTTACACCAAATGAAGGCTACATCATTGTGGCCAAACAATTCAGTTTTTGTTTCATCTGACCATATGACAGAAGACCAGAAGTCTTCTTCTTTGTCCAGATGAGCATTTGCAAAGGCCAAGCGGGCTTTTGTGTGCCTTATCTGGAGTGCTGTCCTCTTTGGTTTGCGTCCGTTGAACCCAGCGGTGTGAAGTGTCCGTTGAACTGTCTGCCTTGAGATGTTGCCACCAGCAGAGCCCAGATTCATCAGGATGGCCTTGGTGGTGATCCTTGGATTCTTTTTTTACCTCTCTCACTATCCTCCTGGCCAGCACAGGTGTCACTTTTGGCTTCCGACCACGTCCTCAGATTTTTCACAGTGTGGAATGTCTTGTATTTTT
>NW_025739012.1:0-2736 GCF_021292245.1 Micropterus dolomieu
ATTTGACGTCGATCCGACTAAATCCCTAGGAGGAGTTCGTTAAAGTACGAAGTGTGTAAATCATCCAAAAATGGCCATAAAATTCAAAATGGCCGACTTCCTGTTGACTTTAGGCTATGGGTTCTTGAGGCTTTTTTGTGCGTCTTGATACGATACATGTCCCCAGAAAATTTCGTACATGTAGGTTGAACGTGAACGAGGGGCTAATCATTTCCAATTTTCTAGGTGGCGCTAGCGAGTCATTTTGCCACGCCCATGTGCGAAACTTGTAGAATACGAAATTTTTCACCGGTTCTGACATGTTTGCAAATTTTGGTGACTTTTCGAGTATGTTTAGGCCATGTCATTTGGGCCTACTTTGCAGAAAAAAAAAAAATAAATATATAATCCGAGCAAATTCAATAGGGACCTCGCACGGTCGTGCTCGGGCCCTAAATATATAATCCGAGCAAATTCAATAGGGACCTCGCACGGTCGTGCTCGGGCCCTAAATATAATCTTAGCAAATTCAATAGGGACCTCACACGGTCGTGCTCGGGCCCTAAAAATCTGAGCAAATTCAATAGGGACCTCGCACGGTCGTGCTCGGGCCCTAAATATAATCCGAGCAAATTCAATAGGGACCTCGCACGGTCGTGCTCGGGCCCTAATTATTAAACTACCTAGAGGTCCGGAGACTCTAGGATTATAACAACTCCGGTGTGTCCCAGAAACGAGGAAAATTTAGATTTTATGAATATTAAAATTCATAATTGGTTATCAATTCTCATAAATTTATTAAATTGCATAACTAAAATTTAGGTCTGCTACAATAGATAGCCTACATTCATATTAAAATTTAGTATTTCAATATCCCTACCAAACTGCTCATAATATTCAGCCTCAAACCCATGTATTTTGACGGCTGCGACAGGCTGTGTGAAACGGACTGGGAGCAAATAAAAAATATTAAACACATTTCTAAGCAGTAAGTAGGCTAATTAAATAGGCTAAGGCTTTTAATCAGTCTCCATAGGATGATATTGTTATAGTCTACAAGAGTTTATCCGTATCGCTGCAGCAAACATAAAGCAGCCTATAGGCTAAAAGAGTCTGTGGGATTTCCTACAGATGGTGATGTCATTTTCCCAGAGAGCTGATTGGTCATTAGGCAGCGTTTTCATAGAGTTGATCTCTTATCTGGAACATAAAGAAGACCCCGACCCAAATGCCAATTGACAACGTAATGCCGACAGAACGCAAGAAGCGTAACCCGCGGAAGAGCAGCGCCCGGACCGACTGTGGCGCGCACACAACATAGACCAGGGCCCCCCCCCACCCAGCACCCCACCGACGCGCAGCGAACAACCAAAACGCCCAAATGCCACACAATCATCAACACCAATGCACAAGTGACAAGCCCAACGCGCACACTGCGTGAGCACGGCGACACCCAATGCCCAGCAGCCCCCTGCGAATCCTGCGTGCGAGGTCGGGCAAACGAGAGAGAGCAAGCGGAATAACACAACAGCGAAAGCCAGCGGAGAGAAACACCAGCAGCAAGTCCCAGCTCAGCAGCAAACGCGCCGCACAGGTCACCGTGCACCCGCCAATAAAAGTCCAGCAGCCATTCAGAGACCCTGCCCAGGGAAAAAAGCACAATGCATCAAGATGCATCGACAATCGCCCTACAATCCCAAACCGCAACCGGATCAACCCGCGCAGAGACCCCCACCCCCAGAAGCCAGGGCACCCCGCGACCCCCCAAAGCGCAAAGGACCCCAGACCGCATGTCCCGGGGGAAGCTGTACCCCGCCCCAAGGAAGAACAGCAGAAAGTGTTCTGTGCTGGGAAGCTCCCTGCTGCCAGGGAGCGGTAACACGGGAGAACCAGGCCAACGGTCCCCCAGCCCAGCCAGAGGCATCCCTCCCCAGAGTGCAGGCAGTGCCAGCAGCCCCGGACGGGGGCCCAGCCCCCCCAGTCAAGCACCCCCAAGGAGGAGCACCAAAACCTACCCCGACAACACTGGCCATGCGCCCCAGAGACTCCCGAATGCCCCCACTGTGAGAGAGCTGGTTGGTCTGGTTTGTTATTTATATTATTCTGATCTGTTACATCTTATTTTGTTATGGCTTGTGTTTAGTTTTCAGTAACCTGTGTTATGTCTGTTCCCCCAGTAATTCCTCTGCATGCCTGTCTCTCTGTTTTCCACTGCTGTCTCTCTGCCTGCCTGTCTCGTTAGTCCTGATCCCTCTCACCTGTGGTACTCCCTCCTGCTCGTTATTACCTGGTGTATACAGTGGGGGAAAAAAGTATTTGACCCCTTGCTGATTTTGCAGGTTTGCCCACTTACAAAGAATGCAACAATCTACAATTTTAATCATATGTACATTCTAACAGTGAAAGACAGAATCCCAAAGAAAATTCCAGAAAATCACATCATATGAATTTATAAAAATTGATAACCATCTGATGAGGAAAAACAAGTATATGACCCCCTACCAAACAGCAAGTATTCTGGCTCCTACAAGCCAGTTAGTCTTTCTTTAAGACACAGCCCCAATCCCAACCAATTATCTACATCAAATACACCTGCCTCACCTCGTTACCTGTATAAAAGACACCTGTCAACACCCAAACAACCAGCATCCAACATCACCACCATGGGCAAGACCAAAGAGCTTTCTACGGACATCAGGGACAAGATTGTTGATCTGCACAAGGCTGGGATGGGCTACAAGAGAATCAGAAAGCAAC
>NW_025739013.1:0-2156 GCF_021292245.1 Micropterus dolomieu
CAGGCACCATCTTATCTTAAAGAGCTCATAGTACCTTACTACCCCACCAGAGCACTGCGCTCCCAGAATGCAGGGTTACTTGTGGTTCTTAGAGTCTCCAAAAGTAGAATGGGAGCCAGAGCGTTCAGCTATCAAGCTCCTCTCCTGTGGAACCAGGTTCCAGTTTGGGTTCAGGAGGCAGACACCATCTCCACATTTAAGAGTAGGATTAAGACTTTCCTCTTTGATAAAGCTTATAGTTAGGGCTGGCTCAGGTGAGTCCTGAACCATCCCTTAGTTATGCTGCTATAGGCCTAGACTGCCGGGGGATTTCCTATGATGCATTGAGCTCCTCTCTCCTCTACTTTCTCTCCCTCTGTATGCAACCTCATCCCATTATTGCATGTTACTAACACAACTTCTCCCCTTTCCGGTAGTCTTGTGCTTTCTCATCCCTCTCCTCTCTCCTCCTATCACTTCCTGCAGGTTTTCTGGCTCTGGAGCAGTGGAGTCTGGATCTGTGGCTGCAGGTCACCTGCTGCCCCCGTGTTCCTGCTCGGCGCCCTCTGCTGTAACGACTATTGTTACTAGTCCTATTATTATTATTGTTATTATAATCATTAACATTACGATTGTTATCATTAACACTACTATAAATATCTGTACCATTTTTCATTTAGTCTATAGCAACATCACCTTTACTGTCTGTACCTCTGTGTGTGTATATTGTGTAGGCTGCCTCCCTCCCCTCTCTCTCCTTCCATCCCTCTTTTTTTCTCTCTGTTCCTCTCCTGTTTTGGGGGTACAGTACCCTAAAAAGGTTGGGAACCACTGACCCAAAGGGTACATGTACTGTATATTATGGATCCCTATTGTGGAATGCACACACAGTATGCACTGCCTAGTACGCGCTGCACTATGTTTTAAGGCACAGTTTATGTCTGCCTACTCTGACATGCTGAATGTTTTTGAAATGAAAATGTGTTTTTTAAGGTTTGGGGGTTTTTTTTGCTTGAACTTGCTGGATGATATACCTGACTCATCTTCTGGCAATAATGTTACTCACTGTTGGGTCAATCTAACTCAGTTACTTCTCCAATTTGATGTGTTTGTAAATGAGTAGGTCGTTTTTAATTTGAAAAGGAAAACATTGTTAAATAACCTATTGACAATGGAATGTATGGGGGATTTGCAGAAACATATCTTATTTTAAGTTTAAATGTGTAAATAGGCCTAATTGAAGAATGTGATTAATTTTGACTATGCCGTTTCCCACCAGTCAGTATTGTGACAGAGTATAAAACCAAATATTTCACTAACTTAACCAACATAAAATCAAAAAGGGCATGCAGTTTGTGTGTTAGGAATTGCCAGGAAAAATTTGGGATTAACACTACAAGCGCCAGAATTCCATAACTACTAGAACTGCCACAAGCGGTCATTTTGACCGCTAGATTCCAAACTCTGTATCTTTAATGATAAATACTTAATTGAGAGATTAATGCATTTATTGTATTAGGATATCTTTTAAAAAACAAAACAACACCAAGCTGTACATTTAAACAAGTTTAATTATGCATTTATTGTTGTGAACTCAACCAGACGCACTTCAAAGAAGGTCAGATGGTGTCAAAAGAAGTTTCCCTCCCTCTTTGACCTTTTCACATGTAAAACCCAGAGACATCGCCTGGTGTTTTGTAAGGACCGAAAGAGACTCAATCAGACAATGAATCGCTTAAGGATTGTGTATTCAAAGAGCCTTAGTGAACCTTTCTAGCCGTAAAGGTGTCACTAAAGACAGTCCACAGGACAGGAAAGGGGGCGATCTGACCCCTTCTCCCTCCAGCAGGTCACCTCCAGCCTCAACCTGACTCTTTTCTCTCCACAGAACGGCTGAGCCATAAACCACCATTTCATTCTCTGATAACCGGTGCGATAAGCCAGGAATGCAGAGAAGAGAGACCATAAAAACCCCCGTTTCTCGAACCAAGCAAGGTTCCATTATAACTGTGTTTATTCTGTTTAAATAATAACCTTGCTAAGTGAGCAGCGGTGTTTGCCTCTGAGTTTAGTAAGTAATAACCCTGTTGTTATCCTTTAGTGATGTTTGAAGACTAGCAGACCCATAAGAAAGTAATCTTGAACTAGTTTTCTAACCTCTTTCTGTGTTGTCTTAA
>NW_025739014.1:0-3788 GCF_021292245.1 Micropterus dolomieu
ATTTTAGCTTCATTACACTGGCTCCCAGTATGTTTTAGAATTGACTTTAAAATTCTATTGATCACTTTTAAAGCTCTTCATGGCCTCTCGCCTTGTTATATTTCTGACCTTTTAGTCCCATACGCACCAGCACGTACCTTGAGATCCTCGGGCAGAGGTCTGTTGTCTGTTCCAGAGTCTCGACTGAAAACTAAAGGGGACAGAGCGTTTGCTGTCAGGGCCCCGAGGCTCTGGAACAGCCTGCCCGAGGAAATCAGGTCGGCTGAGTCAGTGAACTCTTTTAAGCCCCTTCTTAAAACATACTTTTATAGGAGAGCTTTTCCTGATCTTATTTGACTTTATTTTATCCCTTTTATTTTATTGTATTTTACTAATTTTATATAAATTTTTCATGCTCTTATCTTGTTTTTTTGTATTATTCTTTACACTTGTTAAAGCACTTTGTAACTTGTTTTTGAAAAGTGCTCTACAAATAAGGATTATTATTATTATATTATTATTATGTAAACCTCCTGATCCAAACTCAGAGGGGCATCGAGTACAGGAGACAGGCAGGATGTCCTAAACCAAAGAGCATTAACATTAAACATTAAATTAGTGAAACAGCTGGACGATGTTCTATGGCTGCAGTAACGACCTCACATCAGCACGTACAGATATTTGTTCTTCTTTCCTTATTTGATTAAATAAAAGTTAAATGTAACAAATGTTGAGGAATGATGATAGAAAGTGAAAGACAGGAGTTTGTGATTTTATATGATTGTGGGTAAACTATAGGGACACTGTGTTTGTGTGAACTTCACCTCACAGCTTTAGTGATGTCACTGAACAATGTTAGGTAGATATTAAAAACCTGCTCCCTTTAATAACCTGATCTCTCAAACAGGTTTCACTCTGAAGAATGGAAGGTCTCTACTTTAACAGCACCTCACAGAACCAAACTCAACTCAACTCAGCAACATCACCTATGGCTACAATGGTTACATCAACAGCGACTATGAGTATTACATGAAAGTTTTTCTCATGAATGTGGTGACATACATAATCATTGCCACTGGCCTCCTGTTGACCCTCGTGGCCATCTATTCTCTTTATTCTATGTTATGTACATTCTGACTGAGAGTTATTTATTTGTAAAATAGTATAACAGTGAGTTAAAATTAAACAGATTTTTAAATTACCTTCACCAGCATGCAGCAAAATAAGAGAGTTCAAAAATTAAACTTTGTAAAATCTTTGCTAGTGCTTTGTCTTACAAACTTGCCAACTTGCCAAGAGACTAGGAGGGGTTACCATAGGCCAATGATGGGAGTCTGCGAAAATAAAAGGAGTCCATTTAGTCATTCAGAAACATATAACAAAACTATTCCACAACAACCTAAACATGAGCAAGAGAGCAGCCAATTCAAAGATGATCAGCCAGACACCTGTAACGAGTTATCAAAACTCAACCCCGGGAGGAGCCCCCAAGAAACAAGTGTTGTATTTGAGCCGGATCCAGACGCCGCCCCCCGATACACTTCATGAGGAAGGAATTTAGATTCAGGACGTGTCTGGGGGTATGCATTCAATTATGATGTAAACTAACTTTGTTTTTAGCAGTTGAAGAAAGGTGAAACATTCGGACCCCTCACAGCAAAAGCAACGCTCACATCAACGGACTGGGCTTTTACTGCTTTACTGTAATTATTTTAATTTATTCTTTACTTGATTAATAATAAAGACTGACTTGATTCCAAATCAATGAAGAAACCTCCTACTGATCCTTTGCTGGCCCCGGAGATTCCTCCTTTACTTATAACTCACTGCTATACTTTTTTTAATGATAAATTTATTGCCATAAACACCTACTAGTCAAGTTCATGTTTTATTACTTAATAAAGTCTTTAAATCAATGAAAAACCTCCTCCAATTATCAGTCAAAAACACACAACGGAAGGATGTACGCACCCCTCTTATCAGTTACACACACGCATATTTACGGTTTGGGCGGGACCGGATACACCCCTCTTATCAGATACATACACTTATCCGGTATGGAGGCGGGACCGGAAGTAGCTGTCAAAATTAGTTTGATGGAATGTCATGTATATTTCTCTCTCTTGCTCATTTAAAAACATTCATCTAAAGGAACCTCAAGAATTCAAATAATCTAAAATAATATCTGCTTTGCTTCTGGGATTAAAGGAGAATAATGACAGACATCAACTTCCAGCTCCAAACTAATAAAACACATTTTATTTCCATGTGTTGAAGCCATCACAGTGAACCAGAGCAAGTTGACATAAACATCATTCATACTGATGGACTGCTGATATCATTGCTGTCCATTCTGCAGCAACACACAGAGGCCAAAAGCTTGTCTATGAACCCTTTCCTCATGAAGACATACAGGAACAAGTCTGCAAGAGGACTGAACCTAACAATCATAAGAGACAGAATTAAATTGGTCGTGTCATGAATTATACCCAGGTACCAAATGATGCTGGACAGGAACAGCAGCGTGTAAATAAGCAGCACCAGAACCAAAACTCCCACAGTTCGTCGTTTTTCATCAGGGGGCGCCGAGATGGAAGCAGACAGGGCTTTGAGGGTCCCAACCACGAAGAAGATTAACAGCGGGAAGGGAAGGAGGAAGAGGATGATGAACATTATGTTTGTCACCAGATTTTCAACAAAGAAATAGAAACGGACGACACAGACAGGAGAAATGGCCCAGACCAGGACACAGATCACCACAGAGCTCTTGATGGTTCGTCTGAAGCGGTACCACAGTGGGTGGGCGATGACCAAATACCTGTAATACAAGATGGACACAAAGTCTTTGAGGAGCTTCAGAGTTATAAACTAATATAATGTTCAGACACAGAAGGAGCTCCACACATACTGGATAGACAGACAGATACCTTTCCAGGGCGATGCAGACCATGAAGTAAACACTGGCAAACAGAGCAGAGAGGTAAATATATATGAAGATGTCATGTATCCTCCAATCCACAGTTGGTACCACCTGAACGATCATGTAGCAGAACTGAATCAGGTCGCAAATGAGAAGGTTGATGACGTAGATGGGAGCAACATGATCACTTCTCACCTGCAGGAAAACATTGGTAAAAGTCAACAAGCAGTTGGAAACATGTTGTGAAGTCCACCTCCTCCCAAATCTGTCATCTTGCTCTGCCCAGCAGCTGCAGTCAGAGCCATTTCTGACTTTTTCATCCAACAGGAATCTCAGATATGACCCACTGGCCAATCACTGCAGGAACAAGACTAAGGGCCAGATTTCCTGCAGCTTCTGCAGCAGTTTTTCAGCCACAGATATGAAGCGTTCTGGCTCAAACACATAATAATAATAATAACAATAACCCTTATTAAGTTACAAAGTGCTTTAAAAAGGGGAAAGACAATAATACCCAAGAGACAATAATACAAAAAGAAGATGAAAACATTGAAAAGACTAAAATACACGTTTAAGATAAATATAAAATTAGTAAAATACAATAAAATAAAAGGGATAAAATAAAGTCAAATAAGATCGGGAAACGCTCTCCTATAAAAGTATGTTTTAAGAAGGGACTTAAAAGAGTTCACTGACTCAGCCGACCTGATTTCCTCGGGCAGGCTGTTCCAGAGCCTCGGGGCCCTGACAGCAAACGCTCTGTCCCCTTTAGTTTTCAGTCGAGACTCTGGAACAGACAACAGACCTCTGCCCGAGGATCTCAAGGTACGTGCTGGTGCGTATGGGACTAAAAGGTCAGAAATATAACAAGGCGAGAGGCCATGAAGAG
>NW_025739015.1:0-1982 GCF_021292245.1 Micropterus dolomieu
TTTGTCCGTTTTAAGGACTAAAGTTGACAAAAACTCTGCAAATTCAGATAAGAATTCAGAATACGGGCCAGGTGCTCGGTACACTATAACGAAGAGAACTGGTTGCAGTGATTTCCAACTTGGGTGCGAAAGACTAAGAACAAGACTTTCAAATGAGTTATAGTTTGGTTTAGGTGTAGAGCTGATTAGTAGGCTAGAGTGGAAGATAGCTGCAACTCCACCTCCTCGGCCTGTGCCTCGAGGAATGTGAGTATTAATATGACTGGGAGGGGTGGATTCATTTAGGCTAGCATATTCTCCATCACCCAGCCAGGTTTCAGTAAGACAAAATAAATCAATATCATAATCTGATATTAGTTCATTTACTAGTACACCTTTAGAAGAGAGAGATCTGATGTTTAAGAGTCCACATTTAACTCTCCTATTCGTTTGCACTATTGCTCTTGTGGTTTTAATTTTTATGAGGTTTTTATGCACAGCTCCTCTTCTGTTTACCTTTTCAAATAATTTCAATGGTCGGGGGGCAGACACCGTCACTATAGGATTTTCACTAAGTAACTCCTGAAATGGAGGAGCAGAGAAGTGTGTTAGACTGCGACTCTGCGTAGGGTTTTGGGAATACAGCGCCGGGTATTCAGGCGCACTCTCCTCTAAGTCCCTATACTGACCAATCATTGAGCGCCGTTGAGCAAGTTGAGCGGCTCAATCCGCCAATCACTGAGCTCTGTTGAGCAGGCTGCTTCCTCAACCCACCAATCAGCCATTGCTTTGACTGACCGGGTCAAGTGCATCATGGGAGTGACAAGCGTAAATAGTATATATACCTTTTGAACTTTAAGCTAATCATCAAAATATCACATTAAAAGGTAATGAAGGATAACATCCATAATTATTCCTCAGTACTTGTGTAGTATTTTTTTTAATTTTTATTATTATTTCACAAAATACCTTTTTACCTCTACTTTAAGTAATAGTAATAGCAGTACTGTTACTTGTGTACATGTTTTCCATCTCCTGGTCTTCCAGTGTTTAGTCCCCTGTACGGTTTGAAAAGAAGAAACTAATCTCAATCTGTTTCTGTTTTATTACGCTTGTGATTTTATATGTTTTTAGTCTTTACCGAGCGATCGTTGACGGTGTTTAAGCAGGGTTAGCTGTAACGGCTCGCATTAGCAACCGCGATTAGCACGGAACAGCGGATTTTTGTGTATTAAATACACTAGGACTGTTTGACATCAGGTCTAGATTTGACTTTAAGCTTTCTAACAGTTTTTTCTGCGTGGATTTACGTGCAGTAATTACAAAGTTATTAACTGTTAAAGTTTTAAAAGCCTTAATAGGGAAAATATAATCGCCCATCTAACTACTAACATGAATCATAAACTGCAGTAATTCTTGATAGTCTTTGTATTGTTTTACTAAAAATTACATTAGACATTAGAACTAACTAACTATCCAAATACAGGTAGATTTTTCTTATGGCTAGTGACACTACTGTCACTTGCCAGTTTGACTGAATACATACTGTACATTTAAATAGTTTATCTCCACTAATTTAAACTATTTTGTCTCATAGTAACTGATAAGCCATTAACAGTCAATAACATGTTAAAACACTGAAAACACAAGGCAAGCAAAAATATAGTCTAAAATTAAAAAAACCACTACCTTTAGTCCCCTGTACGGTTTGAAAAGAAGAAACTAATCTCAATCTGTTTCTGTTTTATTACATCAGATAAAAAGCATGGATTTGGAGGGACACAAGTGCAGTGTATGTGGCAAGAGTTTCTCTGTGAAGTCCAACCTGACTCGGCACATGCAGCTTCATGGTCCAAAGGAACATGTGTGCGAAGTGTGTGGGAAAAGCTTCTCCTTGAAACAGCAGCTGAGCAGCCACCAAAAACAGCACCTGTACCCATGCATCCGTCTGTACAGGCAGGGTGAAGCCAAGCTGCAGTGTACGGATGCAGCTAAGAGTGTGG
>NW_025739016.1:0-1972 GCF_021292245.1 Micropterus dolomieu
TTCCATTTGAGGATTATGGAGGCCACTGTGCTCTTAGGAACCTTAAGTGCAGCAGAAATTTTTTTGTAACCTTGGCCAGATCTGTGCCTTGCCACAATTCTGTCTCTGAGCTCTTCAGGCAGTTCCTTTGACCTCATGATTCTCATTTGCTCTGACATGCACTGTGAGCTGTAAGGTCTTATATAGACAGGTGTGTGGCTTTCCTAATCAAGTCCAATCAGTATAATCAAACACAGCTGGACTCAAATGAAGGTGTAGAACCATCTCAAGGATGATCAGAAGAAATAGACAGCACCTGAGTTAAATATGAGTGTCACGGCAAAGGGTCTGAATACTTATGACCATGTGATATTTCAGTTTTTCTTTTTTAATAAATTTGCAAAAATTTCTACATTTCTGTTTTTTTCTGTCAAGATTACTGAGAAATAAAATTAACTTTTTTGATTTTTGGAAAATGGCTGCAATGAAACAAAGAGGGAAAAATTTAAAGGGGTCTGAATACTTTCCGTACCCACTGTGTATATATATATAAAATGAAGTTGAGATAAGATGCTAAAATGGCAAGCATCACTTCACATTGTCACGGACATGGACAACTGAGAGCAGGAAAGATTTTTCACTAAATACTTTGCATTTTGCGAATTTTATTGAAAAATTATGTGACCAAAACATCCACAACTGACTTGCTACATCTATATTGCTGTATTTGCAAAGTAAATTTGGAAAAACTTGAAGGCGGTCTTTTCTATTATTTTCTCTCAACTTTCCTGCTCTAACAAACCAGCTGCGGGTAGGATGAGTGACTCCAAAACAGCACCGTAGCTTCAGTCCTGCGTTAGCTTCTGGCTAACCTCCATCAGCGAGTCCTGCCCTGTCTTGCTCACAATTCACAACCGATTCCACTTTTAACGACACGACTTCACTGCACCCCGTCTCTGCCCCGCTGTCATGTCCGTGGTGACATGTTATTAGGTTAAGCCAACTGCTAATAGTAATATTATGTCGCTAACGTTAGCTACATTGCAGCCAAAAGAGGTAGCAAAAATCACAATATACTGTAACGCCAAAATAAACTCACCATGAAAACCATGCTTAGCTTACCTGTTGCATGCAGAGGTCGGTATTTGTAAAAATATTCAGATTTCCAACCACTCCGTCTTCTTCTTCTTCTACTTCTTCTTCTTGTGCAATTTCCGCAGTTTTCCTTACATTCACGGCTGATTGTACAGTGCAGTAATTTCATTGGCCAAAGGTTTCAGATTCCCGCGGTGTGTATTCGATTTCGCGGGAAGTGTATATCCTGACTTCCGGTACAAAAAGGCTTGACGATAATAATAATAATAATAATAATAATCCTTATTTGTAGAGCACTTTTCAAAAACAAGTTACAAAGTGCTTTAACAAGTGTAAAGAATAATACAAAAAATACAAGATAAGAGCATGAAAAATATAAAATTAGTAAAATACAATAAAATAAAAGGGATAAAATAAAGTCAAATAAGATCGGGAAAGGCTCTCCTATAAAAGTATGTTTTAAGAAGGGACTTAAAAGAGTTCACTGACTCAGCCGACCTGATTTCCTCTGGCAGGCTGTTCCAGAGCCTCGGGGCCCTGACAGCAAACGCTCTGTCCCCTTTAGTTTTCAGTCGAGACTCTGGAACAGACAACAGACCTCTGCCCGAGGATCTCAAGGTACGTGCTGGTGCGTATGGGACTAAAAGGTCAGAAATATAACAAGGCGAGAGGCCATGAAGAGCTTTAAAAGTGATCAATAGAATTTTAAAGTCAATTCTAAAACATACTGGGAGCCAGTGTAATGAAGCTAAAATAGGAGTAATGTGGTCATATTTCTTTGTTCTGGTTGAAAGCCTGGCAGCTGAGTTCTGGACAGTCTGGAGTCAATCAATAGATTTTTGGGTTAAACAGGTGAAAAGGCTGTTGCAATAATCCAGGCGTGATGAGATGAAGGCGT
>NW_025739017.1:0-1463 GCF_021292245.1 Micropterus dolomieu
CCGAGCAAATTCAATAGGGACCTCACACGGTCGTGCTCGGGCCCTAAAAAAAAAAAATCCGAGCAAATTCAATAGGGACCTCACACGGTCGTGCTCGGGCCCTAAATATAATCCGAGCAGATTCAATAGGGACCTCGCACGGTCGTGCTCGGGCCCTAAATATAATCCGAGCAGATTCAATAGGGACCTCGCACGGTCGTGCTCGGGGCCTAATTAGTTGCAGTGATTTCCACTTGGATGTGAAAGACTAAGAACAAAGTTTCTAAACTCTTACATCAGTTTTTGTGAGGACGTGTGTGTCGACTAAAACCTTCAGCACATACAACAACCAAAAACCCTGGTTCACAGCGAAACTCAGGCAGCTTCGTCAGACCAAGGAGGAGGCCTTCAGAAGTGGGGACAGAGTCTACAACCAGGCCAGGAACACGCTGACTAAAGAGGTCAAAGCTCCAAAGAGGTGCTATGCTGAAGAGCTAAATAAGAGCTTTGCAGCCAACGACCCTGCGTCACTGTGGAGAACAGACACTCACAAACTACAAGAGACCACCTAGATAGCAGCTGACGCTGGGCCGAATCCGCCTCCAAACCGGCAGATCCGTGTAACAGTCACGCCCGTTTTACTGCCCCGTTCCAGATACGGCCCGCATGTAGTCTGTGTACACTCAGACATTGTGGGCGTGAGCATCCATCAGTCGGCGGAATCATAATAGTTCTGGCCCGGGGCCGTCGGAACGAGCGCGCGAACTGTTTCTTTCTTTGGATCAGTTCGGAACTGCAAGCTTTGGGGAAAGAGTTTATAACGGTAAGATGAACGATGTTACAGTCAAACAGTTTAGTGTGATTGTTTTTAATAGCGGTGTAATGCTTGTTAACATCATTAACATCATCACATCAGAATGTTTTGACCGGGTTTTAACTTCTTGAAATGGCTAAAACTGTTGAAGAGGCATTGGCTAACGTTAGCTTTTTAGCTGGGCTAGCTAAATTAACTGAATGAACAGATAGCTAAGCTAGCTAGCATTAATAAACAACTTTGTGTGCAGCTAGCATAAAACATTAATGCTGTTTAACGTTAACGTTAGTTAACTTACAACGATGTTGTAACGTTAGTTTCAAACAGCACCAACTGACAGCACCTGTCTCCTTTTTAGGTTCAATCTTTTCTTCACCCCTGGCTGAGAGCCCGGGATTAATAGGGTAAGTTAAGTTAATTTAAGTATTTTTTTCCGGCTTTGATTTGATCTTGGCTATACTTGAGCATAACGTTATAAAGTTATGATAGGTAAGTTAAGTGTTTAAAAAATCAAAGCCATCTAAAGAAGTTGGAATTTTCATCTGACATTAATCAAAACGTAAATTCATTACGACAAATAAGGTCTATGGGCGGGAAATCTCCTCTCTCCGTGTCTTTTCATTGACTTTGTATGAAATCACACTGCGGTATTATGGTTGAGGAGCAGTTC
>NW_025739018.1:0-5364 GCF_021292245.1 Micropterus dolomieu
TAGGTTAGTATGTGATTTCAAAGATATACTCTGTCATTTATGGTTATAGATAGCTCGCTCCACCATGACATTCACTTACTGTTTCTCTCTGTTATAGAAGAGAGGAAGAGATGGAATCAAACGTCACCGCTGTGAGCACTGTGACAGATCCTTCACAACATCTGGATATTTGAAGATTCATCTGAGACTTCACACTGGAGAGAAACCGTACAGCTGTGACCAGTGTGGGAAAACTTTCACTGCATCAGGTGCCCTAAAAAAACACCAACGTGTTCACACTGGAGAGAAACCACACAGGTGTGAACAGTGTGGAAAAACTTTTGCTGCACTAGATAACCTAAAAACCCACCACCGTGTTCACACTGGAGAGAAACCGTACTGGTGTGAACAGTGTGGAAAAACTTTTGCTGCATCAGGTCAACTAAAAACCCACCAACGTGTTCATAATGAAAAGAGACCATACTGGTGTGAACAGTGTGGAAAAACTTTCACTCAATCAGGTCACTTAAAAATCCACCACCGTGTTCACACTGGAGAGAAACCGTATTGGTGTGAGCAGTGTGGAAAAACTTTCTTTAAATCAGGTGCCCTAAAAATCCACCAACGTGTTCACACTGGAGAGAAACCGTACTGGTGTGAACAGTGTGGAAAAACTTTCTCTAAATCAGGTGACCTAAAAATCCACAGACGTGTTCACACTGGAGAGAAACCGTACAGCTGTGGCCAATGTGGTAATTCTTATACCAACAGGAGAACTCTTAGAAGACACAAATGTATCCACAAAGCGTCAGTGTGACATTTTCCACAGAGCCGAGCTAGCTGTTTCCTCCTGCCCTGAATACAACCAGCTGTTATCATGTGACTGTGCAGGACTAACGTCATGTGATGACAGTTGAGGAAGTTTAATTTGGAAAGAGCTGGAAAGCGTCAGTCCGGAGGGTTTATCAGCCAATAACAAAATTAAATTGGAGTATCCAGGTTTCAACCAGTAGAGGGCAGTCACTGCATTTTATAGCACTATGTGAGTCCAGATTTGGACCTGAATCCATCAACAACTCTACTAAATACCCATACACGTTGGTTATCAGCTGAAATAAGAGGTTTGGGGGTTTAGTGAGTCTTTAAGGGCGCACTCACACTATGCGATCCGTACTGGGCACAGTTACCCCCCAAAGTTTGGTTCGTTTGACCAGTGTGATCGTTTAAACTGGACTCTGGCACAGTACACGTGTAGTGTGATCGCTAACCGTGCACGAGCACAGAACCCCGACACAAACCCCACTGTGCGGTGCAAAAGAGCGCTTTTTCTTTACAAAATGACAGTTGATATTGACTTAACGCTCTTTACAGCATGCTTACCGCAACAACCGAGCTGTGATCTAATGTTAACATAGCTCTCCTTATTAGCTAGGCTCCTCCTTTTTTGGGTCTCCGACATTGACAGTTGTGTTGGACAAATTTGTGCAGCGGTGTTGGAGAGAGAGAGAGCATGGTGCTGCGCGAATATATGCGCAGCACCATGCGCTGCAATCAACTACGATTTTAAATAGGCCTGGCCTGGTAAAAAATCATATCAATTAGGGTTGAAACGATTCATCGATAAAATTGATTCATAAAATGCCTTGACACAAATTCTTTGCATCAATGCTTTGTTTATTCCATGTAACTATACAGCACACTGTTTAGCAGGGACATTTATTACTGTCGCACATCGCGCTTACGCTGTGAACATGACGTGATTATAATGGAGCTGTTTGCAAAGTGGAGAAAGAAAAAAAATTTCCAAAGTATGGGATTATTTCAAGTTAAAGAAAATAACAACTCTGTAATGTTACAGTCCATCCACCGTAAAACAAAATGTATGTCGCCTAGGCAACAGCACGACAGCACCTTATCAGAAAGCACAGGTGTTCTGCCAGCGGACTACAGACAAAGTAACAGCCCCCTGTGTCTTGTTCAAGAGTGGCTTGACACAAGGAATGCGACAGCTGAAACCCATGTCTTGCATACGTCTGTGTGTGGTGGTTCTTGAAGCACTGACTCCAGCTGCAGTCCACTCTTTGTGAATCTCCCCCACAGTTTTGAATGGGTTTTGTTTCACAATCCTCTCCAGGGTGCGGTTATCCCTATTGCTTGTACACTTTTTTCTACCACATCTTTTCCTTCCCTTCGCCTCTCTATTAATGTGCTTGGACACAGAGCTCTGTGAACAGCCAGCCTCTTTAGCAATGACCTTTTGTGTCTTGCCCTCCTTGTGCAAGGTGTCAGTGGTCGTCTTTTGGACAGCCGTCAAGTCAGCGGTCTTCCCCATGATTGTGTAGCCTACAGAACTAGACTGAGAGACCATTTAAAGGACTTTGCAGGTGTTTTGAGTTAATTAGCTGATTATAGTGTGGCACCAGGTGTCTTCAATATTGAACCTTTTCACAATATTCTAATTTTCTGAGATACTGATTTTGGGGTTTTCATTAGTTGTCAGTTATAATCATCAAAAATTAAAAGGAATGAACACTTGAAATATATCAGTCTGTGTGGAATGAATGTAAACATTATACAAGTTTCACTTTTTGAATGGAATTACTGAAATAAATCAACTTGATATTCTAATTATATGACCAGCACCTGTCTGTTTTTGTTATTGAGTTGTAGTTAAATGTATTTACATTAAATAATCTATTTTATTCTATATTCACTGTGTTTATTTTCTATTGCGGATGGTGGGTGGCTGATCTCAGATGATCTTGGAGGTGAAGATGCTTGATTTGGAGGTCCTGGGCTGGTGTGGTTACACGCGGTTGTGAGGCCGGTTGGATGTACTGCCAAATTCTCTGAAATGCCTTTGGAGGTGGCTTATGGTAGAGAAATTAACATTAAAATCACGGGCAACAGCTCTGGTGGATGTATCTGCAGTCAGCATGCCGATTGCACTCTCCCTCAAAACCTGCGACATCTGTGGCATTGTGCTGTGTGATGGAAGTTTCAAGTGGCCTTTTATTGTGGCCAGCCTAAGGCACACCTGTTACCCATGCTGTCGGATCAGCATCTTGATATGCCACACCTGTGAGGTGGATGGATTATCTCAGCAAAAGAGAAGTGCTCACTAACACAGATTTTAACAGATTTGTGAACAACGTAAAACAAAAATAAAAGTGTTGCGTTTATAATTTTGTTCAGTATAAGTCCAGTTTTATAAATTACTCTGAAGATTGGTACCACAACCCGGGGCTGCATTAAGATTACACTCTCAACGAGCATCTGTTCTGCTGTCAATATATGTATAAGAAAGATCTTTGGTTTAGAAACACAAACTGAACAAAAGGACGTACAGTATCAGAGACAGTCACAGACGTCACTACATAGATCTGAAGATCACTTTTTTCTAACCTGCTCTGACTGCAGGAAATGAACCTACCCGTCTCCATGGTGATGACCCCGCCCACGTCAGTAACTAACATAACTTATTTGTGTGACTTTCCCCCGGAGGCTCAATGTGAGCACAGCTAAATGTACTGGGTGATAACAAAACTGTTAGTGAGACTAACTGGACTGAATAGTTGGATGGAAAACCCGGAGTTAACAGAGGCAGTCCATAAGCAGCTTCATGATACTGGTTATCCAGGACTGCCATTGTTAGTCTCACTGAGACCAGATCAACCAGAGAGACCCAGACTCAGTTAAACCTGCTTCAGGATTCACAAGAGGAAGAAGAGAGAAGTCTTTTGGCTGAAGAAGAGGAAGCAGACAGAGTTTTTAGGATTCATTTCTGATTTGGATTCCACACACATGGAATCATTTTCATTTGCTGAATCATCATGAAGACGTTCAGAGCCTCTGCTGCTGCTGTTATTGCCTTTTACACTTCTGGAGGAATATTTATATTAGAATTTCCACTTTTACTGTCCATCAGATCGGCCGACCAATCAACAAGCAGCCTGTTTCTGCCCGGCAACAGACGTCCTCATAGGATCCAGCCGGGCTCTTCCTTCCTCAAGAGGGGTCCAACTGCAGACCTCCACTGTCAGGCGGGTCAGTTTTTTACGTCCCCACAGGACGTAACTTGATGCATTCTCAAAATCACGGTATTTTGTAGTTTTTTGCGTGTACTTCCTGTCCTGACCGGCCTGACAGTGGAGGTCTTGCTTTCCTCCACCTGTGAAAGTGAGGGGAACATCCTGGATGATGGAGGAGCTCGGTGGGTCTCTGGGTCACCGGCTGGAGGACGGAGGAAGCAGAATGACCCAGAGACAACATGCTGCCTGTGAGGACGTCCCAGCAGAGACATGGAGGGGAGGGTTACACCATCACTACACATCTGTGTGTGTGTGTGTTGAAGAACAAACATCACATGACACACCAGTCTTTCAACAACACGTTGAGAGGGTCTTCCAGAGATGTCAGTCAGGCCTTTTGAGGAAAAATTTAAAATGTGGCTGATATTGAACAACAGTTTGCTAACAAATGCAAACAAAAAGTTTCCTCTCTTCAAATGCTGACTGCCCAGTGTATCAGTCAGGGCCACAGTGCTGACTTTGTTAGTGTGGGCATACGTACAGAGGTCTAGCAGATCATGTGTTGCTGGCAGCACTTCTGAACAGCGAACATCAACTTTTTCTAGGTTTTCCTTCCTTCGTGTTTTTCTGAATAATATATACACATAAATGGCAATGTATGGGAGGAACTGCTCCACAGGTGAACAGTAAAACATGAAACTATAACAAAACATACAAAAATAAGTTTCACTCCAGGCAATAATGAAGGACCCATTTTACACAAAAAGTCACAGAACAGAGTCAAGATATGGTCAGTGGGAGAGGGTGCTGGGGCGCCATCTAGTGTGTCTGCCACTGTGTTTACAGCATGTTCATTGAACAAGCAAGGCTGCTGCTTATTGTGTTTCTCTCTCTCCTGCCCAATCTCAGCTGTTTCAGGGGTTTCTGCCCACATGGCTGACTGACTACAGGCCCGTGGAGTGGGATCCAAGAACACTGTAAAGATGGTGATGGATACAACTGCTACTGCTTTCTCAGCTCTGCTTCACAACCTGAAGCCAGGAGATTGGGTACTTTTTTAGGGCAACATGAGGAAGCACTGCAGGCAGAGGCACTATCAGAGGACAACCATAGGAAGAACAAGAGGGACAGGACTAAATGACCACAGACCCTGACATCTGTGGTTATGAAGTCTTTTGAGCACCTACTGTTGTCCCACCTCATATCCATCACAAACCCTCTCCTCTCAACAAATTGTGGCATGTTTAGTTCAGCCAAGCTAAGATGACTGGAGGTTATCAGTGTTGGGAGTAATGCGTTACTAAAGTAACACACAATTGCTGTAATTTTTTGCTTTTTGCTGTAACGCAGTAAT
>NW_025739018.1:5384-24002 GCF_021292245.1 Micropterus dolomieu
AAGCACTGACTCCAGCTGCAGTCCACTCTTTGTGAATCTCCCCCACATTTTTGAATGGCTTTTGTTTCACAATCCTCTCCAGGGTGCGGTTATCCCTACTGCTTGTACACTTTTTTCTACCACATCTTTTCCTTCCCTTCGCCTCTCTATTAATGTGTTTGGACACAGAGCTCTGTGAACAGCCAGCCTCTTTAGCAATGACCTTTTGTGTCTTGCCCTCCTTGTGCAAGGTGCCATTGGTCGTCTTTTGGACAGCTGTCAAGTCAGCAGTCTTCCCCATGATTGTGTAGCCTACAGAACTAGACTGAGAGACCATTTAAAGGCCTTTGCAGGTGTTTTGAGTTAATTAGCTGTGGCACCAGGTGTCTTCAATATTGAACCTTTTCACAATATTCTAATTTTCTGAGATACTGATTTTGGGGTTTTCATTAGTTGTCAGTTGTAATCAACAAAAATTAAAAGGAATGAACACTTGAAATATATCAGTCTGTGTGGAATGAATGTATACATTATCCAAGTTTCACTTTTTGAATGGAATTACTGAAATAAATCAACTTGATATTCTAATTATATGACCAGCACCTGTCTGTTTTTATTATTGAGTTGTAGTTAAATGTATTTACATTAAATAATCTATTTTATTCTATATTCACTGTGTTTATTTTCTATTGCGGAATGTGGTTTTCTTCTGACTTAAAGCAAATCCAAATCTAGACGATGCAAAGAGACGCAGATTCACTCAAGTTGGCTCCTGCTGAGGTGAAGACATGTCAGCTCAATTTCTGCCTCCTTCCTGAGACACAACCACTCATGTCAAGCAATTCTCCTGATCATGACAATGAAAACATTGATTTAGACCAAACTGCTTAAAATAGATTTTACCTATATGTACTTTTAATAATCCTCTATATGATATTACCTTTTGTTCTTTGTTCATCTTATGGTGGGTGGCTGATCTCAGATGATCTTGGAGGTGAAGATGCTTGATGTGGAGGTCCTGGGCTGGTGTGGTTACACGCGGTTGTGAGGCCGGTTGGATGTACTGCCAAATTCTCTGAAATGCCTTTTGGAGGTGGCTTATGGTAGAGAAATTAACATTAAAATCACGGGCAACAGCTCTGGTGGATGTATCTGCAGTCAGCATGCCGATTGCACTCTCCCTCAAAACCTGCGACATCTGTGGCATCGTGCTGTGTGATGGAAGTTTCAAGTGGCCTTTTATTGTGGCCAGCCTAAGGCACACCTGTGTAATACCCATGCTGTCGGATCAGCATCTTGATATGCCACACCTGTGAGGTGGATGGATTATCTCAGCAAAAGAGAAGTGCTCACTAACACAGATTTTAACAGATTAATGAACAACGTTGGAGAGAAATGGGCCTTTTGTGAACACGGAGAAAGTCTTAGATCTTTGAGTTCAGCGCGTGATGAATGGGGGCAAAAATAAAAGTGTTGCGTTTATAATTTTGTTCAGTATAAGTCCAGTTTTATAAATTACTCTGAAGATTGGTACCACAACCCGGGGCTGCATTAAGATTACACTCTCAACGAGCATCTGTTCTGCTGTCAATATACGTACAAGAAAGATCTTTGGTTTAGAAACACAAACGGAACTAAAGGACGTACAGTATCAGAGCTAGTCACAGACGTCACTACATAGATCTGAAGATCACTTTTTTCTAACCTGCTCTGACTGCAGGAAATGAACCTACCCGTCTCCATGGTGATGACCCTGCCCTCGCCCGCTGCTTTTCAGTAACTAACATAACTTATTTGTGTGACTTTCCCCCGGAGGCTCAATGTGAGCACAGCTAAATGTACTGGGTGATAACAAAACTGTTAGTGAGCTGGACTGAATAGTTGGATGGAAAACCCTGAGTTAACAGAGGCAGTCCATAAGCAGCTTCATGATACTGGTTATCCAGGACGGCCATTGTTAGTCTCACTGAGACCAGATCAACCAGAGAGACCCAGACTCAGTTAAACCTGCTTCAGGATTCACAAGAGGAAGAAGAGAGAAGTCTTTTGGCTGAAGAAGAGGAAGCAGACAGAGTGAAAGAGTTTTTAGGATTCATTTCTGATTTGGATTCCACACACATGGAATCATTTTCATTTGCTGAATCATCATGAAGACGTTCAGAGCCTCTGCTGCTGCTGTTATTGCCTTTTACACTTCTGGAGGAATATTTATATTAGAATTTCCACTTTTACTGTCCATCAGATCGGCCGACCAATCAACAAGCAGCCTGTTTCTGCCCGGCAACAGACGTCCTCATAGGATCCAGCCGAGCTCTTCCTTCCTCAAGAGGGGTCCAACTGCAGACCTCCACTGTCAGGCGGGTCAGTTTTTTACGTCCCCACAGGACGTAACTTGATGCATTCTCACATTCACGGTATTTTGTAGTTTTTTGCGTGTACTTCCTGTCCTGACCGGCCTGACAGTGGAGGTCTAGCTTTCCTCCACCTGTGAAAGTGAGGGGAACATCCTGGATGATGGAGGAGCTCGGTGGGTCTCTGGGTCACCGGCTGGAGGATGGAGGAAGCAGAATGACCCAGAGACAACATGCTGCCTGTGAGGACGTCCCAGCAGAGACATGGAGGGGAGGGTTACACCATCACTATACATCTGTGTGTGTGTGTTGAAGAACAAACATCACATGACACACCAGTCTTTCAACAACACGTTGAGAGGGTCTTCCAGAGATGTCAGTCAGAAAAATTTAAAATGTGGCTGATATTGTACAACAGTTTGCTAACAAATGCAAACAAAAAGTTTCCTCTCTTCAAATGCTGACCGCCCAGTGTATCAGTCAGGGCCACAGTGCTGACTTTGTTAGTGTGGGCATACGTACAGAGGTCTAGCAGATTGCTGGCAGCACTTCTGCACAGCGAGCATCAACTTTTTCTAGGTTTTCCTTCCTTCGTGTTTTTCTGAATAATATATACACATAAATGGCAATGTATGGGAGGAACTGCTCCACAGGTGAACAGTAAAACATGAAACTATAACAAAACATACAAAAATAAGTTTCACTCCAGGCAATAATGAAGGACCCATTTTACACAAAAAGTCACAGAACAGAGTCAAGATATGGTCAGTGGGAGAGGGTGCTGGGGCGCCATCTAGTGTGTCTGCCACTGTGTTTACAGCATGTTCATCGAACAAGCAAGGCTGCTGCTTATTGTGTTTCTCTCTCTCCTGCCCAATCTCAGCTGTTTCAGGGGTTTCTGCCCACATATGGCGCTCTCTAAGCCTGCTGATTGGAAATGGAAGGTTTTGGGCAGATGGCTGACTGACTACAGGCCCGTGGAGTGGGATCCAAGAACACTGTAAAGATGGTGATGGATACAACTGCTACTGCTTTCTCAGCTCTGCTTCACAACCTGAAGCCAGGAGGTACTTTTTTAGGGCAACATGAGGAAGCACTGCAGGCAGAGGCACTATCAGAGGACAACCATAGGAAGAACAAGGGGGACAGGACTAAATGACCACAGACCCTGACATCTGTGGTTATGAAGTCTTTTGAGCACCTACTGTTGTCCCACCTCATATCCATCACAAACCCTCTCCTCTCAACAAATTGTGGCATGTTTAGTTCAGCCGAGCTAAGATGACTGGAGGTTATCAGTGTTGGGAGTAATGCGTTACTAAAGTAACACACAATTGCTGTAATTTTTTGCTTTTTGCTGTAACGCAGTAATATAACGCATTACTAGCACTTGGGAATATTATACCCGTTACAAAGGAACACGCTTCCATCATATTTTAACCTGATATTAAGTGGTTGTTTTTTTTAATAATTCACAAACATTGAGAAACATTTCAGCACCAGAAAAACAAATTCATGAGTAAAAGAATAATGTTCATTGTTGCATGTATCAAATATATACTATATACTCATTTAACAATATGTACTTTGGTAGCTTTGATTGTCACATTACAACATTAAAATGTAGTTTGTAACTCCAGTACACAACAATCACATAATGGTAAATAGAAATAAACCATATTCCACAGAGCAATGCAGAGGATGAGTTTGAGTTTTTAAGTCTTTCAGTCTGGGGGAAGAAGCTGCTCTGCCGTCAGGTGCTGCAACAGCAGATCTCTTCCCAGACGGTGTAGTATCCAATACTTATGCATTTGACTCATAATAGTTCAAAATAGCACTGTAGCAGCAAGACAGAAGGTCAGTGACCTTTGGGGAGGTGCTCTACGGGGAGAGCAGTGATTGGTGGTTATGTAGGGACTGAACCCTTCTATGGAATTTGACCTCTAACCCCTTGTTTTGTTACCTCAAAATAGTACTGTACCCGTATATGGGATTTGACCTTTTACTTTGCAGACTCAAACCCTTCTATGGTACCTAACAGATACCTAAACATACCCTTTATAAGTTATGTTTGATGTACAGAGAGACAGAGTGGACATCGGGCTGGGTCACCCTCCAAGCTGTTGCAGAGCTTGTAATTGATGCTAAACTCTTTGATTTAATTAACTGCCAGTGGTAGCCCTATTAAACTGTCCGAAGTAGCCCCTCATTAAATATCTACAAACTCGAGGTAGCACAAATTTAGGAAGGAAAATAATAAAGGAAAAAGGTGCAGTGGAAGCATGCTTGATAGATAGTGTGAAGGAATGTATTCTTGTTGACTGGATATGGATGTTTATGAACAAGGGACAATAGGGAAGAACAGGCAGAAGGAGAGATGCATGACAATATCCAGAACCAAAACCCAGAAGGAGATATTGTCCATTCAGTGGACAATGTTGATGATCATGTGTACACTTGTGATGATGCCAGATATGACTCTGCAATTGATGGACAGGAAAGGAGATTTGGGGACATTGATTTTCAATATGTCCCAGAAACAGCAGGGCCTATTTCAGTGGAATGTGAAAGTGCAGAGGTCACCAAGAGCATTAACCTCAAGAAAGTATGCGTTGCTGAATGATATGAGAAGACTGGAGAGGGAAGGTTATTGCAGTCTTTATGTGAAGGAGAGAGAGAGCAAGAGAGGAACAGAGAGAAAAAAAGAGGGATGAAAGAAGAGAGAGGGGAGGGAGGCATCCTACACAATATACACACAGAGGTACAGACAGTAAAGGTGATGTTGCTATAGACTAAATGAAAAATGGTACAGATATTTATAGTAGTGTTAATGATAACAATCGTAATGTTAATGATTATAATAACAATGATAACAATAAGACTAGTAACAATAGTCGTTGCAGCAGAGGGTGTCGAGCAGGAACACGGGGGCAGCAGGTGACCCGCAACCACAGATCCAGACTCCACAGCTCCAGAGCCAGAAAACCTGCAGGAAGTGATAGGAGGAGAGAGGAGAGGGACGAGAAAGCACAAGACTACCGGAAAGGGGAGAAGTTGTGTTAGTAACATGCAATAATGGGATGAGGTTGCATACAGAGGGAGAGAAAGTAGAGGAGAGAGGAGCTCAGTGCATCATGGGAAATCCCCCGGCAGTCTAGGCCTATAGCAGCATAACTAAGGGATCATCAGTAGTAATTATCAGTTATCATTATCAGTAGTAATTATAAAAGTCATAATAAATGTAGGCTATATATATCATTTACTGTTGCTTTATAGACGTACTTTGGGTACGCAGCAATGGGGGGTGGGGGGTGAAAACATGAAAGATTTCTGGGCTGGACGAAGCCCCTAATGTTTCAAGAGCCTGGAAACGCCCCTGGGCATCTCTACGGGGGAGTCGTGGGGTGAGCCGCTTTTACAACTGCTCACACACATAATCTTTACATGTCACACAATTTTTGAAACATCTCACTCAAAGAGCAAATCCTCATCTCAAATCTCCAAAACCATAAGCTATTTCTCAGCCTTTAAGTTAGTTTTCAGTTGCATAAAACACTTTTTTCAAAACACTACACACAATTCTCTACCTAACACAACAATCTAACAGAAAGTGACCTGCTTTTCTTTTCCAAACACAACCAATCAATATGCTACACTTCACCAGGTCACACACCCACTCCTCACATGTGCAAACACTAACTGCTTAACTGATCACTAACCAATCACTGCTTTAGTGTTCAGTAGAACTGTACATAGGTCAAAGGTCAGATTACCTGTTTTGAACAATGGCTGCCAACAATGGACAGAGAGCAAGGGGAGTAGGAGGGAGACAACGAGGACTAGTTCAAGGAGGAAGAGTTGGAAAAAGAGGAAGAGGACGATGACGAGAAAGTCTTGGGAGAGGACTTGTTGGAAGAGGACAAGAGCAAAGAAGAGAAGGAAGGCGAGCCATCACTGATCATGAAGAGAAGCTCGACTGAGAGTCCAGCCCAACTTGAGTCGGTTTACAGTGGCGTCCATAACTGCAGGTATGCAACAATCTATTGGTTATTTCCGCAGTACAGTATTGTAAAATAAGTACTATTGCTTGGCAATAAAAGTAAAAATTATACTTTAGGTTCACATATGTTTATGCTTTTTGTTTCTTGTATGCTACTGTACAACACTGTGCTGCTGTAACAACTGTAATGTTTTGCCAAATAAATATTTGCTGTTTCAACATTGCATTGGTACAGTGTACTTTTCAGCACCTCTTAGCAGATTAGTTTCACTCTACAACATTGTATGTTAATGTATGGAAATACACAAAAACCTATGAAAGACAAGACAAGTTTTAGATTTAGAACAACAGTGTGTAAATAAATCCAATAATTTGCAATAATGGAAAAAGCCATTTGATGCAAATGCTTCATTTTGGGATGTGTTTATGGCATTTTGAATGCAGTGTTTCATTTTGAAGGACATATGAGGCATTTTGCATTGTGTGAGCTGTGAGGGTTCTAAACTTTCCTCAATCACGGTGAAGCATCAGTTTTTATTTTGCAAATTAACGCAGTATTAATGAATGATGCTGCCAAGGAAAAACTATAAACCACCCTTCCGAGGTGGAGGAAATTAAGAAATCTCTTGATTTTTTGTCAGCGGAGATTACAAAAGTCGCAGCCTAAAATAAGATCATGGAGCTGATGGGAGAAATTCAAGCGCTTAAAACGCAGAACAAGGAAAAGGATAATCGAGTGGCCGAACTTGAGCAATTTACCCGGAGTAACGACCTCATTATCAGCGGCCTGAGGACCAAACACCGGAGTTACGCCAGAGCGGCCATGGCATCGGAGGATGCGGGGCCGACGCCTCGGAGGACGACCGTAAGTCGCTTGAGCAACAGGTGCTTTGTTTCTTGGACAGCAAGGGTATTTCTATTAACAGCGGAGACATCGAAGCATGCTATACCCTGCCCAATAAAACCAAAACGGCTGCACCTGCAATAATAATGCGGTTTACCAACAGGAAGAAAAAACACGCACTCCTTAAACAAGGAAGGAAGCTAAAAGGGACAGACATCAACGAACACCTCACTAAGAAGAACGCGGATATTGCAAGAAGAGCACGAATGCTACAAGATCATGTCAGTAACATGTCATTATGGAGTGTGTCACAGTAGAAATTGAGAGAGAAAAAGAAAGAAATATTCCACACTAATTGACAACATATTTACAAACGTTACTGACAGACCGGTTACAAGTGGCCTAATAATAACTAATAACTGACATAAGCGACCATTTGCCAGTCTTTGCAATTATACAAAACTGTATGCAGAAGAATAAAGACATTACTACAATTATGATGAAAAGCAAAAAAACACAAGATGCTGTAAAGTCTTTTAAACAAGACCTTTTAAGACAAGACTGGAAAAAAGTTTATGTGAGTGACGTTAATAGGGCCTATGAAACATTTCTGAGAATCATATCAGGATTATATGACAACCATTGTCCTCTAGTAAAGAATATAGTCAAGCAAAAATACGTTAAGAAACCATGGATATCAAAAGGAAACAAAACTGAATGCAAGAAGAAGAATTTACTAGAATTCTTAAAGAGAAGAACAATAGAAGCAGAACAAAATATAAGTTATATAAAAATAAATTAACAAAAATCATTAGATGCAGTAAAGTTGATTATTAGAACAGTTTACTGGAAGACAACAAAAAAAATATTAACAAAACATGGGATGTCTAAAATGCTATCATTAAAAAAAATGGAAAAAAAGAATATCCAAGTTACTTGCTAGCATCAAATGATACAGAAATCACTGACAGGGCTTCAGATGCTGGGGAATTCAATAAATACTTCAATACTGGTCCGGGACTGGCAAGGGATATTCCAAAGACAGGTAGTAGTGATGGAGTAGAAAGTAAGAAGTTATTTGTTGAAGAAACAATATTTATTATAGTATATTATTATATATATAATATTTATAAGAGGGACTGATGAAAAAGAACTTATTGATATTGTAAAAAAATTTAAGAGTAAGAAGTCCACCGACTGCCATGATATTTATGTGTCAGTCCCTACAAACCGATAAATTGAATGTTCTTTATAGGGGCGGTGCGGGGCGGTGCGGGGCGGGGCGGGGCGGGGCGGGGCGGTGGTGCAGGTTAGTGCTGTCGCCTCACAGCAAGAAGGTTGTGGGTTCAAACCCCAATTGCCCTGGCTTCTCTGTGTGGAGTTTGCTCCATGTTTAGACTCTGATGGAGCTCAGGATTGATCAGGAGGGCTGCTGCTTTACTCCAAACAGTTTTACTGTGTGAACCTGGACTGTGTGAGAGACCTTTTGGATGTGTAGAAGAACACAGAACATGAATTAACATTAGATCCTGAGCGATCCTGTCGGGGTGTCGGGAGATTTTTAATTATTTCTTTATGTTGCTGTGGCTCGTGTAGAAATGCGCAAGGCGTTTCTGGAGAGGCACTTCATCCAGCGACTATTCAGTGTTCATTTCTACAATCCTGCAGCCCATCCACACACATCATATTCAACAATAACAACATCAGTAATATCAAAGTCAAATGACATTAAGGAATGAAGTTAGAACATCGCTTTATGAGGCGCTACAGAAATGATTCGATCGCACATTTGATTATTTTTAATAGGCTAAACTAATACAACTTATGAATACAACATAAACACTGTAGAGTCCTGCTCAGGCCATGTGTTGGTCCAGCTGCATGTCACGCCTCCTTTAAATGTCATAGCGGCTGAAAAGGCTCCGCAAGGATACACCAATGTATCTTCGCTTATAGCTCCTTCAGCAAGCCTCCTCGATCGAGGAGGCGAGGAGGCGAGGAGGCACAAATTTGGGAAATGAGAAAGGCCCATTGCTTAACGTATCACAACAATAAAACCTGAATGGAAGCATTGCAACATTCTGTAACTACTGGCTGCGTTTTTCTATGTTCTATCATTAGACCCACAAGCACCTAACTGGTGGCTACTGATCGTTCCAGATGTGTAGCAGTCTGTGGCTTGAGGGACCTTTGTGTCTAATTGCCATATTACTGTTTAATATTTTCAACTTTCGCAAAACGTTTTTATTAGCTTACATCAGTGTGAACAGACTGCAGAAAACATGGTAGGCCTCAATCCATAATGATAAATCTACATAGGCTACTACATAGGCCTGCTAAACTAGAAAATGCTCTAAGACAGAAGCCAAGGAGGCAGTTCACTGAGGAGTGATGGTTAAAATCTGTAATTGTAAATGTCACTCTGATTGGCATAATCAACCGTTTGCGACGCTATTATGCAGCTGCCCGTTATTGTGCATGCCACACCTGTGGTTAGGCCTACTGGCAGCAGATGTATTTTAATACCACAGGGCACAGAAGTCAAACAAGCAGTTAAACAAACTATCATCTTGTAGTTATTGGTATTTTCCATAATTATGGTCGTGATCTGACTTTATGCTGCACACAACATGAGAAGTGAAAGGAGTTGGTTGGCTGAGCAGGTTGAGGTGTGCAGCCTGTCGCCTGCAGCTCTTTATCTAACAGCTCACTGTGTCTTCTGCTCCTGACTGTTGCATTACTCACTGCAATATTTCAAACAGGTCCGCTGTCAGAAAACTGTTGAAAATGACAGCTGTCTTGTTGTGTAGCTGCATTTTTGAAGCAGGGCTTCAGCATTACAGTAAGAAGTGTTGGTGTGCTTTTAGCATGACTCAGCATATTTGCAGAACTGTTTTGGCACATACACAGAAAAACTGGAACTTTCAGAGTTTCAGATGTCAGTAAATTACATCCCTGTATTGATGAAAATTCCCCTTCACTTAGTCACTTGATCCACTGTTAACATAAAAACTATTCAGAAGGTAAAAGAAGATTTGACTTTTGTGGTGTGTCTCAAGCGCAGCAAATTGAATGTTGCCCAACTTGAATAAATTGTCTTGTAATTTATAATTTCCGAACACATGTAGCAGTCAAAAAAGGGGGCTGCCTGCCAGTATGTTTCATTCAGGATACAGCTATCCAGCACATTTTCTGTAGCGAATCTGACAGTATAATGTATGGTCTCTTTCAGTGGTGGACAGTAACTAAGTACATTTACCCAAGTACTGTACTCAAGTACAAATTTGAGGTACCTGTACTTTGCATATTTTTCTTTTCTTGACACTTTCTACTCCACTACATCTCAAAGGGAAATATTGTACTTTTTAGTTCACTACATTTATCTGACAGCTTTAGTAGTTACTTTATAAATAAAGCTTTTTACACACAAACATTTGAAGAGTTATATAAAATATGATGTTTTGTTATAAATGAAACTACTACAACAGTTTATTCAAGTACAGCTAAAATGATTAGTCGGGTGACAGAAAATTAATTGGCAACTGTGTGAACTCATGATCATTTAGGTCATTTTTCATGTAAAACATTTCATGGTTCAAACAACACAAGTGTGAAGATTTGCTGATTTTCCTTTTAATGATTTGAATAATTAGAATGTAGTGTTAATAATGTTGACGTTTGTACTTTTGGTTGGATAAAACAAGATTTGTGAAGGTGTCGCTTTGAGCTCTGGGTAGCTGTGATGGGATTTCTCACAGTTTTCACCATCAATCAGTCGATTAATGGAGAAAATAATCAGCAGATGAATTCATAATGATATAATTTGATTAGTTGCAGCCCGATACAAAATAGTTCTAAATGAGCTCCACCTGAACCACCTTCATCAGAAAAATCCTGCTTTACATGAATGCATGAGGAATAATAATCTACACAACAGTCACTGGGGACATTTTCTTTTAATACTTTAAATACATTTTCCTGATTACACTTGCACAATTTAACTTCAGTGCAATGTGCTTTTACTTGTAACAGACTATGTCTACAGTGTGGTATTAAAACTTTTACTTAAGTAAAGGATTTGAACACTTCCTCCACCTCTGGTATCTTTTCTTTCCATATTAAGTCTTTAAAGCTGCATTAATTGTGGCGGAATAAGCTGTGGAGGACACAATCACAGAAAACAAACCAAGCTGCCAAACCATCAGTTTGGCAGCTTCAACTGATTTCTGTTTTTCTTTTCACAACTTGTACAGATTGTACAGATGCTTATTTTAACGAATATTTGCGAGTTAGTGAGAAAGAAGCAGACAGTTTTGCAGTTGCATTGTGCATTTGAAGGTTGTCTTCAGGCTGTCAAACTGGCTCAGGCTGACGTGAAAAAAATAAAGACAGAAGCTAAAGAATACCGATCAGAGTAAAAGTGGACCACCATATCACCTGAATATTGAGAACGAGGACAGCGATATCAACACTGTTCATGTACAGCTGGGTAGGTCTCTATTCACTATTATAATCATTAAAAAGCAGAACAGTAGGGCTTTATAACGTTACATTCAGTAGTATGTTAGTAGTAGTGATTGTAATTATTAGTGTTTGACCATATCTTGGCAAAATACTGCAAAAGAAAGCTAGAAAACAACCCCTTTTGCATTAGAGTCAATGGAGCGCAGCCATGAAAGTGTCGGACCTCAGTTAGAGCGAGCCCTATCCTGCGCTGTGATTGGCCAGCTGTGTCCAGGAGGAGAGCTTTTGCTCAGTCTCAGTCTCAGGTCTACCTTTTCTATGGGGCACATTTAGAACAGACATCAGGATAATCTTTTCACATCAGACTGTAATGCCGCACTCAGTCAACTCTAAAGAGAAGGGAGGCAAGTGATCAACCTGAGGGCAATAGACGTACAGTATGTACATCTGAGAGACACACGTGGTTGAGCTAGATGCCGGTACAGCAGGGTTACCCTGTCTGGTCACTGCTTTCAGCATGCCTCTCCTTCTCCCTGTCTCTCTGTACTGCCTGTTTTGTGACCAGATACCATTATTTTACCAGAAGAACAGTCACTGAGCTGGATGATCATTTTAATTTGATACATTGAATATTCTGTTTGTATCACTGGTTTGTGGATAAAGAACAGTGTACATGCAGCCCTGTCTGACAGGTGTCTGAGACTGTTATTATCCATCTCTTCAATGCTCCCAGACTCCTTTAGACAAATTTTACCATGCAGAACACAGGAGTTGCTGGTCTACAGCTGCCTCAATTAGTTAGTTTGTTTATGTTATTGTGTGACCAACTGAGACAGGTGTGGGTTCCAGATGTGTCTATTTGTGAATGTTGGTAGGGCTTGTAAGCATGTCTGTATGTACATTAGTTAGAAAAAGGGAAAGAACACAGAGGAAGGTATACAAGATCCTACACCGCACACAAACCGTGGAATTTACAATCACTTAGCAGGTTTTGGATTCCACTCCTGATAGTTTCGCTATTGTCTCAAGAGTTAACACAAGCAAAACACAGATCTTAATTACATGGTAAAACATCAAAAGTGGTTTCAACTTTATGAATGTGAATGGAGGTGTGAATTAACAGACAGAGAGATTTTGGTGCTGCTTTCTTCGTTACATGCCATTTGTTATTTAGAAGCCACTTTATGAAGGCTTTGCCATAGGATGAGGTTCCAACGTTTTTTAATGATCTACTTTACCTGTAAGTGTGACACGTTTGTTCAAAAGCCATAACGGCATATCTGGTTTCCCTCAGGCTCAGTTACTAATTGGGATTCAAATATTTCACCTATAAACTCAGTGTCATGCAGTCTTGATTGTTGTTCCATGAGTAAGTGCTGCAAAATGAGTTCCAATTAAGAGGTAATTGCAGTGCTGTTGAGCAGTAACAAGTTGCTAATGAAAATCCTGGGCTTATGATGGAACTGGGAGATTGCTTTTAAAATTAGGCTGCTTCACCAGTTTTGCTCTCTGTGGATGAAGGAATTAGACAGCATGGGTCTGGGAAGTCCTGGCTAATTACTCTCAAATCCCAGTGAAGTCCATTTGTGGCAATTATTGCCCTGTGATTGCCTTTGTACCATCTCATCTCACAAAGCTGCTCACAATTTCTATTTGAATTTCTCACAAACTGTGTTGTTTTGGCACCTTTTCACGTATTGGGACCTTGCCACATATTATTATTTTTAGTAATTTGAGCCCAAGATAATTGACTGATAATATTTAAAGGTACAGTATGTAAGAATCTACTACTCTCCACCTGTTGTTCACACTCCAAAAATATAAGGACAGTATTTCACACATCAGGTCAAAATTATGACAGTTTACGCTGCATTTTAGATAATATTTAACCAAATACATGTTGTGAGATGTGCAACATTCTTTTCTTATCTCTGATAAAAGCCTGATTAATTTAATGGGGCGTGATTTACTGTGTAAAATGCATGCTACTCAGAGAGGAATCTGGATTTATTAAGTGCCTGTACCTGTGCTTTATGGACGGTAGCTGCACGAGGACACACACCCTTCCACGCCGTCATGCCAATCTAGTCTGCAGTCGGGGTCTGAACCTGAATGGAGTGCAGCTGTGGCGCTTCCATGTCTGCTCCCCACGGGGTTTTAGTAAATTGACATCCGTTAGAGGTGTCTCTTGTCACAACAGGCAACCCCTCGCTGGTGACAAAGGGGGCCTTCTGCCTCCCCCTATTGGTAGAAGTGGTTCTGACCAGCTTGTGGTTTGGAGTGGTCCTTATTAAATGTGGAGCATTCTTAAATGCTTGCTCAGTAGTTTGCTGTGCGTTTTGTTGTGGTTCTTTTAGTGTGTGCAAAGTTCCCTTGCAGTGCTGTGTTATAGGGTGGAAGGACAGCCCCGGTGACCATTTGGGGTTGACCTTTGTGAGGGCTCTCTGCCTTGCTTGCTACATTTCACTGGGGGGTAGCTTCTGTGTAGTGAAGCTTCATTTAATGTAAAGTAGCTAGTAGCTAGGCTCACTACATTTTCCAAGTAGCTTGCCCAACACTGTTAATAAATTTGTTCAGTTGTGTGACAAGAACTATCTCACCGTTAACACTAAAAAACTGAGGAGATGGTGTTTGACCCTCGGTCAGTGGGGGATGATACCCCACTGTCCATTCACAGGGAGGAGATCAAACAGGTCACTTCTTGTAAGTATCTGGGTATCCACCTGGATAAACTCTTAAGCTGGAGTGATCATGTTGACTATGTATGTTCCTGTCACAAACCCCCGGTCGTGACCCTGACCTTCCTGTTGGGATGTGTGTGTGTGATAGTAGTTTTGAGTTCTTTTCCCCTTGGGGTGTTTATGGTGTGCTTGGTGTGTTTTGGTTATTGTCTGTCTCTCTGTGTTCTGCTTCCTCCCTCATGCTCTGGGGCTGCTGGTGGGCATGGTTGCCTGAGCTCCTGTTGACGCACCTGAGACTCATCCATTTAATCAGCACACCAGTGCCTCAGCCTACAATCAACCCACCTTAAAAGACCAGCCCAACCTTCCAGTCCCCGCTGGATTGTTGTCCCACACAGTACGAACACACCAGCCTGTTGCCCAGTCTGAACAATCAGCATCTTGTCTGAACCCTTGAATTCGTATTAACGTGTTTTTCTGTCTCGACCACAGCATACCTGCTGCAACCCTGAGCTCTGGAACCAGGACCACATGCCCCTTGGAACAACCACCCATCCCCAAGCCACACCTGTCTCTCCCTTGTGTTCAATAAATCGTTACACTGCTCATACTCTGGTCTGCGTCTGAGTTTCTGGCCCCACTCCTGACAGTTCCCATTTACAGCAAAGGCTGAATTTTATTTTTACGCAGACTGAGGGTGTTACATCAGTTTTTATTTTATCAGGCAGTGATGGAGAGTGTCATCAGGTATGGGATGGCAGCGTGGTTCGGCAATCTCTCCACACAGTCCGAATCACAGTTGCAGCGCCTGGTACAGACTGCTATGAAGGTGATGGGGAGGACTGAAAAGCTCTCCCTTCAGTCCATCTATGAGCAGTCTGTACTCAGGCAGGCACGAAGAGTACTGCTGGACCCATCCCACATTCTTCAAATGGAATACGAGCTCTTGCCTTCTGGCAGAAGGTACAGAATCCCAAAAAACAAATTGAACTGTTTTAAATACTTTTTCGTACCGACCTCCATCAAAATTTTAAATCAAAATTTTAAAAAGATCTGTACACTGAGGCCTGGGAAGTGTGCAATAACTTGGTGTTCTGCTTGTTGTTTTTTTGTATTTTATTTAATTTTTTATTGGATGTGTCATGTGTGTATGTAGCCTACGTGTACGTCTTCAGCTGTTATTTGTATTTTACGTGCATTTGTTGCGACTACTATGCACTACACACTTTTGAGTCCATGAAATATTTCCCCTAGAGTACAATAAAGTATATTCTATTCTACTCTATTCATTATAGATCATTAGTTTGTGTGACGGCATTTTATAACTGTGGTTGTTTTTAGGTGTAATTTTGATAGAAATTTCTGTAAATAAGCTCTTATAGCTAATATAATATATTACAGTACAAACAGCACAACACAGTGGATTACCTGCAAAAGCCCGTAACTTGCTCAAAATCCTTAGTCTATCTCACAAAAGCAAATCTTTATGTCCTTGAACATGTCATTGTTTATGAACAATATAGTCAAAATGGCATGTTATCAATATAACAGTGTAAGGGTCTTCTGATGTAAACTATAGCTAACGTTTTGATGACAATGGCACTTTTTTTTCAATATGTCATATCCATTTCAGTATAAAGTTAGACATTGCAAGAGATTGGACAGGATTCACAGTTACGTTTTCACTGTTCGTACTATAATTTGTTGACAGACCACGTGACTGTGATGCAGAAAAGAAAAATAAAGGACTGTTTTCTAGCACTGCATTGCACAAATAATGAATTACAAAATTAGAAATGTATGCATGTGAAACACTCCTTAGGCTGATGTTCCTGTCTGTCAGGTCACAGATTCTTATCCACATCACAACAGATATCGTCATCACTTACAGTAAGGAAACATTTACAAAACAAAGTCTAATAGACGTGTAGAAAGTATGATTGACAGAGTATCTCTCTCTTTCTCTCTCTCTTTCATATATATATATATATATATATACATATAAAATCTTATTTAATTCAATTTTAGCGTGTGTTCTTAATCAAACATAGCTTTTCCCAATGCCTGGTTTAAGCCTTCACAGCACACACACACACACAAAGAGAGCAAGTTTTAATAAAAGTATTTTTACAGGTCTCTTTGTATTTCATTATAGATCATTAGTTTGTGTGACTGCATTGTATAACTTTTGTTGTATTTAGGTGTAATTTTGGTATAATTATCGTAAATAAGCTCTATTCAAAGAAACCTCACTAATTTCTAAACCCTGGTGACGTAGGTCACTTCCAATCAGTCACATCACTGAGATAAGTGATGGTACGCATCATTTTGCCAGTGGGTAAAAAAATTATTGTTGTGTTTTTTTGTCATTAAATGGACCAAGTAAACATAATTTAAAGAAATTTTAACAAACAAAATATTTTGGGGGGTAGACTTTGCGGTACATCCCCTTAAGGCAACACTGTACCATAATGGTAAAGAATGGAAAAAGAGAGTTATTATTTAAAGTCTGACTAAAATGTCTTAAAAAAGTCACTGAAAATGTTCAATGCTTTACCAGTTTAAAGTACAATCATTTTAAATTTGAAAATATAAAAAATAAACTCTTTACATAGGTTTGTTTGTCTAAATGTTACCTTCAGGCAACATACCATGTACCATTGTGGAACCGCCTATAGGAATGAATGCAAAAAAGAGACTACACATATTTCAACAAAGTTTACATTAAAAATCTTTAAATACAAACGTCAAAAACTTGCTGAAGACAGAGCTACCTTCCATCAATTCCTCATTTGTGTTACATTTAAATGTGTCTTCAGTTCTCTGGTGCCATTTAAGATATGTACTTGCATCCGTCTTTGGCTCAATACTTATGGAAGTTGACAAAGCATAGAAAGTCAACAAAATGCATCACATTATCAATAAGTGAATACAAGTTATTAAATAGGTTTCCTCCCTATCTTATACTCATACCTGTCACTGCACTTTTATCCTAACTGCTCTTCATTCTTTTCCTCATCTGCGTTCTTAGACTCATCCTCACAATCACTCTTACTTTTCTTGCAGGATTTCCAGCAACTCATTGTTTTCCTCATTACTAAATCCTTATTCATCCTCACTACCATCAGCTGGAAGTACCCTTTTCTTAGATGAACCATAGAAAACCTTTATGTTCATCCTCTTAATGGAGGAACAATGTGTTTAACCCTATATAATCATGTTCTCTGCAGGGAAGATAACAAAGCATAAGGTTCAAATATCCAGTGTAATACATTTATTATTACAGTGTTATTACAACAAACACTGCCCACATCAGTGGAGTGATGACGTCCTGACTTCCAGTTATTACAGTAAGAAGTATAAGAGCACCCTCTATGTTTAAACATGTGTAATGGCAGCTTGATAGGTAAGCTAATTTTAAACTCTTTCATCTGTTACACAGAAATGTGTGGTATTCTCATTCATACGAATTAAAAAAATTCAATGTGTCCTTTTTTCTCTCCTTTACTTGCTTTTTTATCCTCTTTGTCCCAGAAGGACACACATTTCAAATCGTTGCCATTTAAACTTTTTATAAAGACAAGAAAGATTGTAATAAAGGACCTCTGAACAGAGAACAGAGTTTGGATTTTTATTGTTAATTTAATTTGTGTGTTGCACAATTGGAACCCTGTATATGTCTGATCACAGTTTTGATATTTTTTCTGTCTGAATTGCAGTACAGTTTCCAACTTTTTTTTGTTTGCTTTAGACAAAACCTTTTGCCGAATAATAACTACAATAACTTTATTTATATAGCGCATTTCAAAACAAAGTTACAAAGTACTTTGCAGTGAGAACATAACACATCCAAGTTTTTCTTATAAATTTACCACTTTAATTTTGATTTTTTTTCCTCAGCATTTTCCCCCCACCTCCTCTTTTTTCTAACCTATAATGATCCTAATGTGCCATCGTACTTAGATACATTTAATGAGGTAACATTTCGGCACAGTCATTAACACGTTTAAATAATCCATCACAATCTTTCAGCAGACAAAATAGTTAATTGTTAGTTGTAAAAAATGTCATCACATAACAGTTTTCAAGAAAAAAAACAATAGTCTACACATTGTAACACGCTGTCATTTTAAAATTTTAGAACTTAAATAGCTGGCAAAACATTCATTCAAGATACTACTCTCATTGTCCTTGTGTTTCTATACTATGTATCCATCTATACAATATTTTCTCCTTCTGCTTTCATCTTAGAACAGCTGTTACCCTACATTTCTGTGGATGTGAGCAATTTTCACTTTA
>NW_025739019.1:0-1649 GCF_021292245.1 Micropterus dolomieu
TGCAATTACCTTTTGAGGCTTTCCCTCCTTGTGGAGGGTGTCAATGATGGTTTTCTGCAAGTGTCAGGTCAGCAGTCTTCCCCATGATTGTGAATTCCACATGAACCAGACTGAGAGACCAATTAAAGGCTCAGGAACCCTTTGCAGGTGTTTAGGATTAATTTAGATTGATTTGACACTTTTTCACAATATTTTAATTTTCTGAGATGCACCTGTAAATGATCTTTGTTGGGAGTCGCACGTGCGCAGTAAGGACTACTTGCAAATCAGAATAGAGAAGTATGTTTAGTTTTCAGTGGCCACTAGGGGTGCAGTTTTAAGATTGCAGCCAGGTATGTGCTGCTAGGCATGCTTGTCATGAGTGTTAAGGTGTGTATAATCTGAGAGTGAATTGTCTTTATTTGCAAAAAGCAAGTAAGGGGGAAACTGCTTATAAATCCTAAAATCATAACACATTGATTTTTTTGAGCAATATTCAAAGAGCCAGGTCAGTGAAAATACTCAAAATTTCCATCACTACAGTTTTGGAGATGCCCTGAACCAGTCGTCTAGCCATCAATATTTGGCCCTTATCAAAACTACATTAACAAAATTACACCTGTCCATTTTTCCTTAGTGAGGGTTATAACTGTGATGGGGAATGAACCAAAGAGAACACAAAATGGACACAAAACATGATGCCAGTTTCCTGAACTCCACTGAGAGGAAGGTCTAGACCAGACATGTTGTCCAGGGGTGTGGTGCTGCTGTAGCAGCAAGATCTAGCTTGGAGAACTGGCCGCAATGGCATGTCAAAGTTCATACATAGGCAGGTCAGGCAGAAACAGGACGTTGTTGTATAATGCTGAACAGCTAGGTTTAAGACACTAAACAGTCTAGCAGGGAACGAGTGAAAAGGGCTGCAGGTTTATACTGAGGGCTAATTGGGGAGAAATGAGATTCAGGTGAGGAGATGCCAGTTTGGTTTGGTTAAAGGCCAGGCAGGAGGGAGAACGAGGATCTGAAATGAAAGGAGAGTTATTTAACTGACATGAAAACAGAAACCAAATGCTACGACTGTACAAAACCTGATTAACAGGCAGGCATATGGTTCAGTCACAAGTATTTATAAAAAAGCAAATATAGAAAAATTACTCAGATCAGTCCATGACAGTTTGCCACAATCAGTTGATTGTAAAAACATCAGATATTTAAAATATGTAATGGCTAGTTGAGCTGAATGCTACGGCAGAAAGTTCTCATTATGATGAACAATTACATAACTGCGTTTGATGTTATAGCTTGTCAGGCTGATAGATAATTACAGAGTACAGAGTAGAGATCACCTAATGAAGTCAGAAATACAGTGAACCTCTTAAATGTCAACCTCAGTTGTGTGTAGTGGTTGTGTGTAGACTTTCTGTATGTGCATGTATGGCCAACACTGTGTGTGTGTGTGTGTGTGTGTGTGTGTGTGTGTGTGTGTGTGTGTGTGTGTGTGTGTGTGTGTGTGTGTGTGTGTGTGTTAAGGCTGAAATATGTACCCCTCTCATCTACAAAAGGTCATTGTCACCGTGATTGTCTCAAAGTTCAGTTAGCTTTAGTTTGCTGGAAGTCATTACTAAGGAAAAGTGTGGTCAACTGAAGCCTGCAGCACATTAAAAAAAAAA
>NW_025739020.1:0-2035 GCF_021292245.1 Micropterus dolomieu
CATACGTCTGTGCGTGGTGGTTCTTGAAGCACTGACTCCAGCTGCAGTCCACTCTTTGTGAATCTCCCCCACATTTTTGAATGGCTTTTGTTTCACAATCCTCTCCAGGGTGCGGTTATCCCTATTGCTTGTACAATTTTTTTCCACCACATCTTTTCCTTCCCTTCGCCTCTCTATTAATGTGCTTGGACACAGAACTCTGTGAACAGCCAGCCTCTTTAGCAATGACCTTTTGTGTCTTGCCCTCCTTGTGCAAGGTGTCAATGGTCATCTTTTGGACAGCTGTCAAGTCAGCGGTCTTCCTCATGATTGTGTAGCCTACAGAACTAGACTGAGAGACCATTTAAAGGCCTTTGCAGGTGTTTTGAGTTAATTAGCTGATTAGAGTGTGGCACCAGGTGTCTTCAATATTGAACCTTTTCACAATATTCTAATTTTCTGAGATACTGATTTTGGGGTTTTCATTAGTTGTCAGTTCATCATCATCAAAATCATCAAAATTAAAAGGAATGAACACTTGAAATATATCAGTCTGTGTGGAATGAATGTATACATTATACAAGTTTCACTTTTTGAATGGAATTACTGAAATAAATCAACTTTTTGATGATATTCTAATTATATGACCAGTACCTGTATCTCCGCCTGTCACGCGGAAGATCGGGGTTCGATTCCCCGACAGGGAGAAACATTAATTTAACAAGTGGACGGAAGTCAAGCCTCAAGATCTGATTCAGACAACATTCATACACAAACGGAGATCTGACATGAATCTGGTCACATTTATCAAATACAAATTGAGGTCAGTACCTACAACTACAAGCAATAAATTTAGATATCTGGAACTCCTGTGTGTTTACTGTTGGCTGAAGACACAATTTTCTGTCATCTGATTGACACTAGTGTATTTACATAATATCGATTATAAACTTCAAATTCTTCATCAGTAGATTATTATCTGTATGATGTTTAATATTGTAAAGGGGACAACCTGCAGACTGTTTTCTTAGCTGGTCTAAATTCAAGGGAAAATAGAAAACATTAAGTAATTAAGGGCAATAAAGCTGGAAGCCACTGTTTTAACTAAGTGTCCTTATGCTCTGATTACAAATGCTGTATAAGACTTAAGTCAGCATCATCTTTAGATCAGTGTGTTGATTATTGTGAATGCTTAGAACTCACTTCTGTTTCCATCCACAATTCGGATGTGGTGTGTATATCATGAAATATAACAAAAAGGAAATCGTATAGAGGGCAAGAAGCGTAATATAGAGGTATTTAGTGATGTGCGGATCGATATTTCTGATACCAACGTTTCCTGCTCTAGGATCGATACTCATTAAAGGATCGATAGAATAAAACACACTCACTCCAAATGACTAAGTATGTTATTATCATCAGGATTGTCTAATTATACTCGGCTCATAGGAACTACTTTTCCTTCCGCCTGATAAAGTCAAGCTTGCGCTACAGGTCTGTGACAGAGAAGTGAGCCACTGCAGCTCTTTCCATTTCCCGCAATTGGATACGGACTCTGGCCGACTGTAGAAACAGTCACGTCTGGCTGTATTTTAGCTTGGCTGTGTGCGAAAACAGTGAAATACTTTGGCAACACTGCAAACTTTGCTAAACATATCAAGTCCAAATAATGCATGATGTTCTGAGCAGGATTTTATTATAATTAAACAACATGACATTAGTTTGGTGTCTTGTATTATGCAGCATTATTTTGAATTGGTAAGTCTACTCATTTCTGTCATACACAGAAACAGGAGGTCACGTTAAACTAGAAAGAATATATGTAGAATGCTTTGGTTGCTTGGGCATTACTTGGTATTGGATCAGAATTAAGTGGTATCACACAGCATTAGTAATAATTAAACACTTAAGCAGAGTTAATGGGCAATTTCAGTAGGAATGCAGCTCTCAGTTGAAGCAGTGGGTGGCCCTGAAAAGGGCCTTTGTGTTGCTGGGTGTAACAGCGGGTTTACTTGGAGCTGGTGTACTTGGTCACGGCCTTGGTGCCTTCAGACAC
>NW_025739021.1:0-44535 GCF_021292245.1 Micropterus dolomieu
CTCACCTTTCTCAAGTTGTACAGTAATGTCACATGTGTATGAAGGTGGATCAAACAAGCTAATCTTAAATGTCAAAGTGGAGAGGAGCCTAGTAGGCCTATTTATTTTCATTCATTACACAATATGAATAAGCTATGCAGACAGTTGTAAAGAAAGAAAATCTTTTTCTTCTGTTCTCTACTTGTTATAGTTACACAGTATTAGGGGTGTGGGCTGTATTAAAAGTATCCACTGTTCTCCCATGCTCTAACACACAGTAACGATGAAATGTGTGCTGTTCTCACATTCTTCCTCTGTATGTACACATAAACAACAAGGCAATGGGAAATATAAAAGGAATTTATTTTATTGTTTGGGTACATTATTGTTCAGTGTACATGCTCACATCTGAAACAAACTTTACGTGCTTGATAACTCTCCCACCCCGCAGACATCTACACACCAATACCGATTTATATTCATAGCGGCAAGTGCTATGTAGCTCCACATAGGGGACACAGGAAGTGACATATAACACCTTCATGCGGAGTCATAACCGCGTAGCAAATTCACAGCCGCACCGGCAGAGCTCCAGAATATGCAACTCGGCCGGCTCACACCCGGACGCGCTTACAAGTGCGAGGGCCCGCCCAACGCTGCTTGCAGCTTTAATGTGAATTTGTTTTTTTTATAGCAGACATTTTCTCCATGCTAATGTGATCTATTAGGAGATTCCTATATTGGGCGATACTTATATTCTCTTTGGCCTTCCAGTTCATGAGGATAGTTTTCTTGGCAATACATAAGGCAGTGAGAAGCATGTATGATGTGTCAACCTCTATATTAATGTCACTTAGGTCCCCCAGCACGCAGAGTGATGGAGAAACTGGGACGGGGTAACTTAGCCATATCGATAGGTCTTCACATATCTTCTGTCAGAACTTTTGAACAGGTGCACATTGCCACATAGCATGCATGTAACTGTCAGATATGTTACCTGAGCAGTTCCGGCAGATGTTTGACTGCATAAGACCCATTTTAAACATCCTTTGTCTAGTGTAGTGTGTTCTATGAAGAGTTTTATACTGTATGAGTTGTAGATTGGGATTTGTAGTCATTCTAAAGGTATTTAAACATATCTGCATCCAGAAGTTTTGGTCTGGACTAATGGATAGATCTGTCTCCCACTTCAAGAATGGGAGAGATTGAACTGTCTGTTTTTAACAGTAACATACTTATACATACAGACATATACTTTTGATAACAGTTTTGGAGGCGAGAGTTTAGGAAATTCTGTTATCATTGGAGGTCTGTTATCATTGGAAGTCCTTTATTTTATCCTTAAATCTAGCATGAATTATGGATTTAAACTGTTGAAATTCCAGAAATCTATTATGGTTAATTCCATATTGTGCCACTAGATCCTGGAATGGAATAAAGTTACTGCCTTGCATTACATGCTCTAGATGTCTTATCCCTTTGTCATACCACAGTGGGGAATTTTGTGTTTTCTTATTTTGCAGGATGTCAGGATTATTCCAGATTGGGGTAAATCTGCATGGGATAGGTGAAGACCCAGATATTTTGAGAAGTTCCCACCAAGCTGCCAGGGAAGTGCTTATGTTAATGCTTTTAAAGCAGGTATGATGTTTGATGCTGGAGCTGAGTAATGGCATATCGTAAATTTTAATTTCCTTACAGAATGTTTGTTCTAGGGCGGCACGGTGGTGCGGTGGTTAGCACTCACAGCAAGAAGGTCGTGGATTCAAACCCTGGTTGCCCCAGCCTTTCTGTGTGGAGTTTGCATGTTCTCCCCGTGTCTGCGTGGGTTCTCTCCGGGTGCTCTGGCTTCCTCCCACCGTCCAAAAACATGCAGGCTAGGTTGATTGGTTACCCTAAATTGTCCTTAGGTGTGAGTGTGAGCCTGAGTGGTTGTTCATCTATGTGTGGCCCTGCGATGGACTGGCGACCTGTCCAGGGTGTACCCCGCCTTGCGCCCGATGTCAGCTGGGATTGGCTCCAGCCCCCCCACGACCCTGTACGCAGGATAAGCGGTTGACGATGGATGGATGGATGTTTGTTCTATGTCCATCCATGAGTGGTCCAGGGGGCTCTGATTGATCCATTTTGAGATATATTGCAGTCAGTTGGACAGAAAGTACTGATCAAAATTTGGCAGTTCTAAACCACCACAATCTTTTGCTTTTTGCATAGTTTTTAAACTGATTCGTGGGGGTTTATTTTTCCACAAACATTTGAGATGTTTGAGACCAGTGATTTAAACCAGACAGCAGAGGGTTTGGTGGGTAACATTGAAAACAGGTAATTGACTTTAGGTAGGACCATCATTTTTATGGTGGAGACCATGAGTGATATAGGTAATGATGTCCACCGTACTTCTTCTTCGAACATACGTATTCATCATAGCGATGAACGTCTACACTGCCAGAATTCTACCAGAAGAAGAAGAAGAAGAAGAAGAACATAGTGACGAAATGTGCTGTGTAGAGCAGTTTGTCAGTTTTGCGCTACTGTAGAAACTTGGACCAATTTCACAGACCCACACTGATATAAAGGTAAACCAAGTTCAGCTAACTGGAGCTCATTCTTAGCCCAAGTCAAATCCCGCTAAACCTAGAAAAATCTGGCGGAAATATAAGGGCTAGAGCTGGCCTTTCCAAAACCAGAAGACAGCTCAGTGTGTCAACAGTCAGCTGCACTTGGAGAGTTAGCTATCGCCTTTTAGAAAATGCTGTATGTATGTATGAATAATCTTTTAATGTATTTATATTTCATCTAAATCTAGTATCTTAAATGCTCCGTACTTGTATAGCGCCTTTCTAGTCTTTTCGACCACTCAAAGCACTTTTACACTACATCTGCATTCACCTGCAGTCACACACATTCATACACTGAGCCTAAGTGCTCAAACGGAAACTAACAATTCGGGGTTCAGTATCTTGCCCAAGGACACTTTGACATGCAACCAGGGGGAGCCAGGATTGAACCGCCGACCTTCCGATTAACAGCCAACCCGCTCTACCTCCTGAGCCACAGCCGCCCCCAATTATTATTATTAGTATCTGGGTCTTCTTGTTAATATGAAACTGAACAAATGTTCTTGGAGTTCAGGAGGAAGAGTTTTCGACCAGAGCTTTGGTGAAAGTGCATTGGTTCATACTGTAGCAGATGATGACAGTAATAGGATTCATGTGTTTATGAAAAGGTTGGTTTTATAATTTTTTACAGTTTAGTTGCAGTGGTAGCTCCCGGAGTTCTATAAATACTGAAGCTGATGATACACGGGGCAACTTTTTGAGCAATGTTGCTGGGCAGTCTTGCTAGTGTATTACGGTAGTAATCTTTACTCATTACCATTGATGGCAACGTTGCCCTGCACGACTGCTCTAAAAGTTGCTCTGTGTATCATCAGCTTGACTGTTTAAAGAACTGGTTCTCAACGTGGGGTCCTGGGACCCCCAGGGCTCCTTGAGAGGGTTCCAGGGGGTCCCCAGCAAAAAGGGGAATCGTTTATTTTCACTTTTTCACTCAATTCCATCCACTAGTAACACAATGACAGAATGTATGACTATTTTGATCATGAGTTTCATATATTTTCTGTAATAAAACATCTAAAACTCAATATCCTATCAGATGGTCGATCCTGGGACAAAATCTTATCAAATTAGGGTCCGTGGTCGAATTTATATCAGTTAAGGGGTCCTTGACGTGAAAAGGTTTGAGAACCACTGGTTTAAAGGCAGTAAGCCAGAAGTCACATCTGATATTCTGGACCAAAACCCCAACCTTGGATCGTAACACATTTAAATGACGATGCCATGAAGGCAAATCACTAATGTGAAGAACAAAAGCACCTTAAATTAGAGAGGCAACTGAAAATGCTACGCTCTGGAAGCAAGATGTCTGTGAGTGACAGCAGGGATCATGGCGTCACTGCCTGAGAGATATACCTGCAGATGCCTGCATGACTGAAGATCACTGCGACGTGCCTGGCATGTGTGCACCGCTGCCTGAGGGCTGCTCTTTTGTTCTATAAATATAAAACACCGGGGTGGAAAAACACTGCCTTTCACGACAAACTCTGCTCTGTTGTTGCAAAGCCTGTGGAAAATGTATGAAAAACCCACTTAAGTTAAGTACTAGAACCTGACCCACAGGGTAGAAATTAAGTTTTACATAGCTTTATGAGAACTGTTCATCTGACGATTTTAAAATGCCACAAATGAAGACAATACAGCAATAGATCTGCATATTAAAAACCCATCCATGTTGCCTCAGCCCTCCCCTTGCCCTCTGGTGTAGTTTATGATTTATTTATTTATTATTTATTTTATTATTTAAAAATAATAAACCAATTGGTGCTAGTTTCCAATGGTGTGCTGTGTGTGGTGTCTGATTGCTGTATGCTTTTTTCAGTTATATATGTTGCGTGTGTATGTTTGTGTATGTGTATGACCCTTTTATAAGATTGGCGTTTTTATATTTGTGCTTGATACTGACTAACTAGGTCTGAGAATCCATTTGTTTTATAACCAGAGCAAAGTTATGGATGCCTTTAGTGGACTATATTAAAATGATAAATGTAAACTTGAAAATGAAATTGGAATTCCACAATAGCATAATTTTACACTTATGTACAGGTGCATCTCAAAAAAACAAAAAAACTTTTTATTTATTTTCTAATATTCTGAGATGGATTTTTGATTTCAGTGAGCCGTAAGCCGTAAATTAACACTTTACACTTTATAATGAATCTAGAATATATGAAAGTTTCCCTTTTTTACTTTTCACAATATTATAATTTTATTAGATGTATGTGTTATTTGAGTAAAACGTAAAATGATTTCATTTTCACATACTATGACCACATTAAAATGAAAATAGAAAAGCTGTTTAACATTTAATTTTCAAAGTTGTACTCTGTTGTACAGTGGACAATTTTAAATGAAAATGCAAAATAAACAATCTAACCTGATTTTCCATTTAAGTGAAAATAAAAATGCAATTTTCTAACAATTCGAAAATCGAAACGGCATTAGACATTTTATCTTCAAAGGCATAACCTGCTGTTAAATCAAATTTGAAAACTGGTCTGCATTATAAATAATGCAGCCTGATTTTCCATTTGTGCAAGCAATTTTTAAGTCACAATTAAAGGAGCTATATGGAGTTTTTTAATTAAATTAATGTCTTTTTATTGCCTATTTCTGAACGGGTTGTAACCTCACATAAAAATGCATCATTTTGTGCTTTCTCAGTTGCCTGTAACAGCCTCCATGCTGCTTCTATAGGGCTGGACCCGAATGTTCCGAATGTTCCGAATATTCAAATTTGTTGGGTAGACATTTGATTTTCAATTTTGGGCATCGAATCTTGAGGGTATTTTTTCACACGCCTCACCTCCACTCCCAGCAGTGAACGTAACGCTCCAGTACACATCAAAGGGAAAACAAAATGAAGCCTGTGTGGGAACACTTTAAACTGAGTGATACAGTTATGGCTTTTATTAATTTTACAATTGCTTTATTTCATTACAGATCAAAACAGTCAAATAGCCTACATTTTAAATGTAATTATTAAACTGTAGGCTACAACAAACAAATAATTATATTAGGCCGATTGTAGAAGAAGAACATTTAGTAGGCTATAATAAAAGTTAAAAGCGAATTTTGCATATGTGCTGTTTTAGTTCTGCTACAGGTAATAGCGCTCATTTCCATCTGCTGTCTCTGAACCCCCGCCCAGCTAAACTTTTCCTGGATTCTGCTCTGGACGTGCTAAGCTCAGCCTCTCACACTCTGGACTCTCAGCTACAGTTCCCCCTGTTCTGTACAACAGCCACCAACCCGGTTTTGCAGAATCTAGTCTTCCAGTCTACCTCGCTCTTCCCCGGCTCAGAATCCCATCCCTTCAACCCCGCAATAAATAGTCCTCTTATATCTAACTCCTCCCTCTCTTAGTCCTGCACTCTCTCTTTTTTCTCTCTCTCACGCACACACACAGACTTACGCACTTATGACATTCATGTGTGCTCTTGCGTACTGATTCTGAACTGTACACACTACGACAACACTGCAGCTAAGAAATCGAGTCCGCAACATACAATGCTTTTATCCAAAGCGACATACATTTGCTAAGTATGTCAGAGGTCCAGTGGGAATTGAACCCGGGTCTTTCACACCAAAGACATGTGTCTGTTCCACTGCACAATATAGATTTGTGATATAGATAACACAATATAGATAACATTTGCTTGCTGGCTAATACCAGTTGCTAACCTTATCCTTGCTACATTACTTCACCAGCTAACGAGACCTATATTTCCTTCCTGTCCTCATTTATTATATGCAGTCTGGCTCACAGTTTTCGTGATCATCCGATACATTTAGCTGTGCTCACATTGCTGAGCCTCTCCGGTGAAAGATGCAATCTGAAACCTCACTGCTAAAGGCCATTGAAAACTGCAAATGGCCCCTTTAAAAGGTTATAAAAATAACTTTTTGTCATATTTGCTGAAACTGTAACTATATCCTGACAGTAGTACATGCAGCAGATAATCTGTAAAACAAATCAGGTTCCTCTGGCTCCTCCTACTGTTCCTAATGCCATTTGCAACAATCCACCGCACCCAATTCAAAACAACTAATTACGTTACTAAGTCTGTAACGCAGACCTCTCTGGAGGTTTGTCTGAGCCAAACCATGTATGCCTTTGTTGACAGATTATATACCAGAACTGACTGAAACACTCAAAATTCACTAACTGAACAAATTCAAACTTAACATTGGAGTTTGTTTTTTTCCCCCAAACTCGTAACCTTTTTGCTACATCCACCTACCTGCTACAACACTGACTCTGACTGATGATTGCATAGCAACTGGCCAAAGAGTCTTGTGATTGACCAAAAATTCACCATCCTCTTCACAAGATATTGTTAAATACTTTACATATACCATGAATGGAGAAGGGTTGCTTTAAAAATAAAAAGATGCTTTAAAATGTATGAAAGGTGCTGTACATGCACATGTCCATATAATTACATAAAGGTCACTCACAGACTCGTGGTCCACCAGGTCAGCTAGAACAAAGCAGCGATACTGCTGCTGGCCAGGGAGGGGTTTGTTGTAGTATCCGTTGTATTTCTTCTCATCACCCAGAGTAAAGATCTCAGGCAGAGCATCCATCTTGGCAGCGATGTAGGGCTGCATGAAATCCTGGCTCTGTCTCTTCTTTCTCTGCAGACTGCTGTCAGCACCAGCCTCCAGGAGCTGCCAGAGAGTGACGACACAACAGGAGACTTTGAAATGGCCATGACATAAGGTGGTACAACAATGTAACATAACACAAAATGATATAATGTCATTTATCACCGTAACAGAGGGTTTTCCCGTGCCTTGAGGCTTCTTAATTAAACATCTGTCACGCTCTGCCGGTTGGCCATCCTTTGTGTTGCACTTTTGTGTTTAGTTAGTGTTATTTTGGTCTGTTGGGTTTTGGGGGTCTGTCTTGTCTTTCGTCTAGTGTTCGGTAACTCTTGTCATGTCTGTTACCCCAGTGATCCCTCTGCATGTCTCTCTCTCTCTCTCTCTCTCTCTCTCTGTGCCTCATTAGCCTCATGTCTTTCACCTGTGTTGCTCCCGCCCTGCTCGTTAGTCCCTGTGTGTATATATACACCTGGTGTTTCTGTCTTGTCTTTGTCTGGTCATTGTTCATGTTACCCCTCAGTTTGTCGCGTGTATACTCTCTGCCTTCCTGTAACCAGCCTTGCTTGTCTTGTCACCCTGTACCTCTGGATTTTGAATTTCTGTTAGGAACTACCTTTGTTTTGGATTCTATCAGCCACTCAGTCAGTAAGTGTGCTCGCCTTCTGTTTGTTCTAATAAATCTCCTCGGTTCACCGCACCTCCTATGCCTTTGCTTCCTGCATTTGGGTCCTCCAACCTGCCTCCACACCACGATTGTGACAACATCTCTCAGTAGTCAGCTCCAGTGTTGGACAAGTTACTCAGAAATTGTAATAAGTTCCTAGTTACTTATTATTCCTTAAAAATGTAATATAACTTACTTATTCCTGGGTGATAAAAGTAACTAGTTATGTTACTCGTTACACATGCACACACACAAACAAAGCAGTTTCTCCCTTTTTAACTAATATCAGATTCATAATAGCAGCAAGGAGTATGGTTTTACAAAAAAATAACATAAAAAAAATAAAGCAAGTAAATCCCGAACTACTGTTTGTCTGCACATGCATTTATAAGAGCAGTATTCAGTATTTTTACATAACATACAATGTTGCAACGCCACTCTCTACCGACGAGTCCAAACATCACTGGAAGTTGCTGCCGGAGTTTCTTTCTATAACTTTCATGTTGCTGTGCTGCTTTAGCAGATGCTTCAATAAATTAGATGTAGAATTGTTCGCAATGATAAGCTTTTTGCTGGTCGCACAAAGTTTAGTTTGATTCATTTAAACTGCACTAATACCTAAATGGTAGCATACCGTTCACGGCTTTAACCTGCTCGCGATTTCGGTCTCGGTTTCAGAACCGTTACAGCCCTACTATTAAAAAAGAAACAGATTCTTCACTCATGTCATGGTTGTTGCATAGTTTTCCCACCACAGGACGCTCTGCAGCTCCCCTGTGCAAAATACTGCCACGCTACAAAAATCACAGAAAAAAAATCAGCTGATTGGAGTCTACCTGAACACGCAGAAACATGAAGGAAAGTGGCTGTGTTACTGTGTTACCAGTGAGATTGTCATTTGTCACGTTAATTACATGACTTAAATAATAATAAAATAGTCCTAGTACTTCTCCTCTCTGTGATCTGACTTGCTAACCCTCCCATTTTCATTGCCCTCTCCCGGCATCCTCAAGGTCACAGCAGTGCGTTAAATGCTTCGGTAGTTGAGTGGTGGAGGCTACGCTTTTGACAGAAGTGATTGTGGATTTATTTACGAAACAAGGTGGTATTTCTAACTAATGTTCCTCTCATTTCTCTCTAGTTCATCATTCATTCTAAATATTCTTTAACATTGCTTACAGCAGCTAATGCTGCCCATTGCTAAATTAGCTACAAAGCTAGAGAGGCCAGAGTTATTTTTTCCTCACTGCCACTGTATGGTACTGCCCCAGCGTTCTTGGCACCTTGGTGATTGGGCAGCGATTTTAATTTGTGGCTGCTGTGGCGCACAACTCTCCGTTACAGTGCGGCTGGCTGCCGCTACTATGGGAAACGGATTACTCCATGGAAGGGCCCTTCTGGGTGCAGTTACATGACTGCTTTGGTAAGTCGCGTTGTCTGCTTTTCTGTTCGGCCTGCTGTTTGCTGACAACTAAACAATCCTGTAGCAATCCTGTTTTATTTAAGGAGTTGTCTATGGTTATTTGTGTATTGTGTTGCTGGTTGTGACAGTCAGTGCTTAGATTCAACCCTTAACTTTCCACCCTACTAATGTAAAATAGTGTTTAATTATTGCCATTTATAGGTGGACAAACCCTTTCTGAGGCAGACTTCAAACATTATATTTTCAGACCCCCTAACAGGAAGGCTGTAAGAATAAGTATGTTGTTTGTCCCATCCAGCCTTCTCACATTGTTGTTTTAAAGTTTTAGTATGGTTGGCTGTGAGGATACAGAAAGGAGCAAGTCAGTTTAAACAAAGCTTTAGCAAATAACATGGAATAAGATCACGCAGTGCACTAAGCAGTCAAAGAATGCTAAAACAAGTAGCAGTGTGTTCCGTAATTTACAAATAAGCAAGACACTAAGACAAAGATGGGTCGACCCAAAAGACAGAGAGCTTAAACACAAGAAAGGCAATCTAGTCTATGCTGTCTAATGCAGTGAGGAATCCACAGACCTGTATATCAGGGAAAGTAAACAACCTCTACACAAACTCATGGCTCAACACAGGGGCCAACACCTCAGGTCAAGACTCAGCAGTTTACCTGCATTTGAAGGACATGGGACAAACTTTCAAGGACAACAATGTTCATATTTTGAACAGGAAGGAGAGATGGTTCTACACAAAAGTGGAAATACAATCTCTCAATGGGGAAGGAGGTTTCATCCCTTCCCAGAAGTTTGAACAAGCACTCACATTTGGCCTCACGTGATAAGCCAAGTATCTTCAATCAAGTCCAGCAGCCATCCTGAGCGAAATGTGATGGATGCCTGAAGAATCTCCACAGATGTCTTTTAAGAAAGGAAATGCATTCAACACTCCCATAAGGCCTCAAGGCTACACACAAGGGGAACCATGCAAGAATAGAATATTTAGAATATTCTTGCATTGAGGTTCCAGTGTGTTTTGATGATCAACACTAAATTTAAACCTGTGTTTGGTTAGAAGGAACCTTATGGCACAACCACTACATGCCTAACCCCAACCCCCCTTCATCCAAAACCCAATCTTAACCTAAAAATGGAATGATTTACTTTTTTGGGAGCAGCATTTAGAGAATAACCTCCCCAAATGGTGAGTTCCTAAAAACTGACTGTGAGAACAGATTTTGTCCCTTTTGCTAATACAAGGAAGTGTCCACTCACCTCATACACATCCATGTCTTCAGGATTCTCCCATCTTCTCAGAGAAGCCGGACTGACAGGGACAACCACTATGTAGAACCACCTGTATTAAACACAGAAACACAACTCCATTACACATAGATGCTTTGTAGACATACACAGAAACACAAATAGCTTTAATGTGAATTACATGCTGTTTGATTTCAGTCATCTAGAATCAGAATCAGAAGGAGCTTTATTGCCATGTAGTGTTTTACACATACAAGGAATTTGCTTTGGTCTATTCTATTGCAAATGTTTGACAAAGTATATTGAAGGACTTTTCTGTTTACTCTGCAGTTTTTACATTCACATCTCCTCTTCCCTTCTCATAAACACAGATGGAATACGTTTGGCATTGGGAATGATGAAAAGGTCTGGGCAAGGCATTCATACATAGAGATGGTATTAGTTTTTTTTCTTCCATCAACCCCACTTCTCTTATAAAAGCTTACTTGTGGGTGATTGAAAAACAAACACTTCTAACAACACAATTATGTCCAAGTAATTTATTGTGCCTGACCTCTTGACCAAGCTAGGTAATAAAACATAACCTACAGATTTGAAGCCTTTGCATTGGGATTCTCTTCGCTGATCAACGGTGGTTTTGAAGCTCAACTCTTCAATAAATTGCTTTCTGGTATCAAGAGAGCTCAGGAGCGGTAGTGGGGTAATAGGTTGTAATCATGGCATTGTTTGCATGTTTGGTTAGCTTTTAAAACTACTCTGACCAAAACTCTGACTCAGTGTCTGCTGAATGTGTAAACTGACAACTACTTTATAATGTTTCTAATGTAAACTTTTTAAGGTACTATGTCAGTGTATTGTTTAGAATTTGTTTTGCTGCCCCTAAGTGGCCAAAACAACATTAATGGTAGTGGGTCACTGGGACTAAAGTATCAGGATTGTTGCAACACTGACCTTTTTTCTTGTAACACAGAAGTCAGTTACCGGCGTGCTCTGCTCTGCTGCTAACGCTAGCTGCCATTAACTAGTTAGTTAAGTTAGCGCCCCTTTTAGTTGACTCTACTCAGACTTGGGTATGACAGCAGGATCAGGCATGGACAAAAGAGGCTGCAAGTGGGAGAGGAGTTTGTTAAGTTTAAACTATTTGCCGTGTTTGGAACGAGACTGGTTACACTGTATTGAAATAAATAAATAAAATGTTCAGTCTCCTTGATGGTTGTTCCGACACATTCAGAATCATTACCGCTTGTCGTTAACAGGCAGCTTGCTGCGTGCATGCATTTGTAAAATGTATATTTTTAAGGCTAATTATTACAGTTTTGTATTTCTCTGTAAAGCAGCACGGTGTTAACAATGTTACTTTCTCAGTCCGGGAGCTCAAACCATTTTCTGATGCCCAAAAAACACTGAGTCATGGTTTTTAAAATCATGCCACTTGAAATTACCTACCCCCTTCAAAGAGGGGTTATCAAACCACACAAATGCACATAGACGATTTTGAGATGAGTACAACATTAAGAATTCAGTAGTGGTTAGATTTCATAGTTAAGTATTCAAATCATTATAGCTATTATTTGCTACTACATACACCAGTGTTAGGTCAGAGGTACAATATGGAAGAAATGAAACTGCTCTCCACCTGCTGAATTCATACTCCAAAAAAATAGTGGGCAGCATATCTTCAGCATCACACCACAAAGCTCATGCATTTAAGTTTTTACCATTTTACAAATATATCAAATACCATCAATGTTAACTTTTTAAAGGACACTGGGACCATTTTACATGCCTTCATCTCATGGAGATGAAGGCATGTAAAATGCCTGGATTACTGCAACAGCCTTTTTACTTGCTTGACCCAAAAATCAGCTTCAGACTGTCCAGAATACAGCTGCTAGGCTTTTGACCAGAAAAAAGAAATATAATCACATCACCCCTGTTTTAGCTTTGTTACACTGGCTCCAAGTATGTTTTGGAATAGACTTAACTTTTGTTGAGTACTTTTAAATTTCTTCATGGCCTCTCTCCCTATCTCTGACCTGTTAGTCCCATACGCACCAGCACGCACCTTGAGATCCTTGAGGTCTATTGTCTGTTCCGGAGTCTCGACTGAAAACTAAAGGGGACAGTTTGCAGTCAGGGCCCCAAGACTCCTGCCCAAGGAAATCAGGGTGGCTGACTCAGTGAAAACTTTTAAATCCCTTCTTAAAATTTACTGTAATGGGAGAGCCTTTCCTGATTTTAGTTGATTTTAATTATTTATCTGTTTTTCTTGTAACTGTATTTTAATTTTGTAAGTTTCTTCCTGCTTTTACCGTGTATCTTGTTTTTTTTTAAAAATGTGTTTTATTGTCTTTGCTCTTGTGAATGCACTTGGATTTGAAAGTAAATTAATAAAAATTATTATCATCATCATCATGATGTCGTAAATGCTAACTGCTGTTAACTAGTTAGCTTGGCTGACTGAGTCTGGAACGGGTGAGCAGCCAATGGCAGCAGCCTCTCAGTGAACGCGGCAGGACGGGGACCGAACACAGCCTTCGAGATCACAACAGCTGTTGAGGTTGAATGAAGTGCTGTACGATGAGTTAAAAAGGAAACCACAAGAGGTGGGATTGCCCCAGGTAGAGAAGCAAGAGAGCCAGCATAAGAGCTAAACTAACTCAGCTTGGACCTAGGACAGCGAGTGAGTGAGAGAGATGGGTCGTCAACCCACTTTGATTATGCTCTCAGATGGTCTTTTGCTAGCGATAACGTTAGCTAGCAAGCAAGCTAAGCTAGATGCAACCCATTCATGCTGCATGGATCTGGGGCCGGCTGCCTCGCAGCACCAGCTGACAAAACAAGCTAACGTTAGGTAACATTAGCAACAATATCACTATATATTTCACATGCTTTGCATTAAATGTTAGCATTGACTTTGGACTTTGTTGGACTGGATTTCTAACTGGATAGCTAAACGTTCGCTAGTGTTGGAACCTGGTGGCGCTGTAGAGGAACTGTAAACGTCACATACTGTGGATTTTCCAAAACATCCTGTCCTTCACATAGATTTCAGTCCACATGCTGTTACAGGCAACTGAGAAAGTCGGGGAAGCTCTCATTTTTAAAGACATTGGTAATAGAAAGCTAACAGTGGTTGGTACATTTGGTACAATGGTACTTTTAAAATTAAACTGATGTGCAGAGGAGAAAATACATTTCAGAGCCATCTAGTGAAATCATTAATCATCCCTATTTCTTCAGCTTGGTTTTCCTTCAAACAAACAAACAACACAGACCTGATGGAGGCTCCAGCAGGGACCCTGGGCAGACTGATGGTCACTTTACCACCCTCCTCCACATCGTGTTGTAATCGAGCTGGTTTCATCTTCAGCAGGTCTGGAGCAGTTCGGATGGAAACCTGCTGCTGGAGGCCCCCAGCACTGTTACCCCGGCTCATCAGCACGAAGGAATAATCAGTATCTGGCTGCAGCTGTGTGATCAACTTCCTCTTCAGGTTGCCTTGAACCTCCACACTCTGCTGGTTGTACAGGATCTGAAGCCAAGATGAAGTTTCAGTGTTACTAACACTGATAAAGTTTGATTTATTGAACTGATTCTAAGAAAACAAAGTCATTGAAATTTTTCGTTACAATGTTGAAAACAATGTGTAGAACTGTTAAAGGTTCAGTGTGTAATATTTCTGAGGATTCACTGAGAGAAATGCAATATAATAACTATAACTATGTTTTCAGTGGTGTATAAAGACCTTGCATAATGAACCATTATGTTTTTATTACATTAGAATGAGATATTTTTATCTACATAACCACGGGCACCCCCTTCTATGGAGGTTGCCGTATTTTGTCGTCATGTTTCTACAATAGCCGACAACGGACAAACAGCTTTGTCAGTTATGTTCGTGAGACAATCAGCTGATCGCTAATAGCGATCCAGCTTCCAGCATCTAAGCTCAGATCAGCCAGCTAAACCTTTACTGCCCTGGTAGAAAAAAATATATAGTTGGATTGTAACTTAATGTAGTTATTCTACAGCGCTCTGTTATGGCTTTGCAACGTGGACAGAAATGTGCCCTTACCTTCCGGAGACAAACTACTGATGATTATTGAATATCATTGGCAATAAAACAGTAACAGCATGGAAGCTCAGATCAGCAGCTAAACTTGTGTTGAATACTGCCCTGGTGGAAAATGTGTTTATTTTGACTGCTAATAGTGACGCATAACATGACTGTGTGTTTGTCAATTGACCAATAATGAATACTTTCCGAATTTGCATAAATTTTTTTTATAGTGCTTCGCCACTGTGCACACAAATGTAAAATTTGTACTTTCACATGCTAAATCCCCATCAAAAACATTTCACCATTTTACCACAAGCTGACATTATGGCTATCAGTACTACTTTGTGTTTCTGTTATATTTAAAAAGAAAATTGGTATTGAAGTGTTCTGGTTTCCATTTGTAGTCAGTTTGTAGTCCAGGTAGGATTGTCTAATCACCTTTTAATGGGCTTTGGATGCAAGCAGGTAACCAACCCGTGTCGAGAGTAAATCGTGTGGAATGTATTGGCCGACATGCATTTCCGAAGCCCATCGACTACTGTTTTGCAAGAATTAAGATTTTTAGCAGTCTTTTTAGCAATCTCGGAACCTTGGAAACTTTGGAACCTTGCTGCCTCCTGTGTTCTCTACTTTTGATTTTGGGAAGCACACTGAACCACTCTGTTACAAGGTGTTATATAAATAAAGCATAATATTTTTGCTTACAATTATTTAGTTGCTGATCTATGGTCATAAACTTTTGTTTTTGCACTTTAGCTTATAATCGGAGCTACACAGTGCCCAAGGCTGAATGATAACACAGACAGACCCCTTAACAAATTACTTAAAAATATTTTAATGATAACACTTCCTGTTTGCATATACAGTACTTACAATACAATTCAGTTTATACATACCATATCACTACAGCCCATGGATATGTTTTGTGAATTTAAATTCAATGCTATTTCAGGTCACAAAAGTCAGTCTCTATGGAAATGATTCTTTCTCCATCTATAGCTGTCCACATTATTGTCTAGGAAGCAGTTCGAGAATGAGAAAATCACTCCCTAGTTTTTATTCTTTGGTACCTAACCATATTTATTGATATTCACAAATAGTGACTACATGGTCATACATTATCAGTAAGACACCTCTTTTAGTTGATAAATTCAGTGTCTGATCTTACCTTGAGAGGTACTTGAGATTTGTAGGTTTCTGGAACTTCCCAGGTCAGCAGGACAGAAGTTTTCATCACAGCCTTCACACCAAAGTTCTTGGTGAAAACTGAAGGAAGGTCTAGATGATTATTAGGTAGTTAATTGCAGATATACCTGAGATGATTCAAAGTTGAACAGTTGGTGCAGAAAATAAAGAACTGTTGTTGTCCTGTTGTTCTGCCTTTAGTGTCTGAATCTTTTGCCTAGGAAAGTAAAAAGCTATTGCATTGACCCGAATCTGTGAAACTCTACCCAAGCTTGGATTAAAAACATCCAATTAGTTACACAAACCAAAAAAAAGAACCAGAATTTAAATTAGCTCGTTATAACATGTAAATGAAATTTGAGATATACTGTACAGTGCCAATACCATTCCAAAGTTCTTCAGTTCTTACAAATGTAGTTGCAGTGGGTGTTTTTCACTCTATGACCTTGAAAACTTACTAGGTGAAATGTAAGTTTAATATAAAGTGTTTTGAAACAGTATGTTTTGATTTTACAATTGAAAAGACTTCAAGGATGACTTCTGGATAACTTCCCCACCTCTTATGTGGAATCTTGGAAGATTAGCCAGTAAGCTAAAAAACATCAAATCAATCAGATCAATCAGATAAAGCGCATTTTACCTATACTTTTCTTTAGGAAGCATTTGAGACTGTCTCCCAGGCAGTGGCATAGCACATATCTAACATAGGAATTGTGCAGCCATGAGTTTAGTTACAGTCAGTGGAAATATTGAATTTAAAAGCTGTAGATCACAAAACTACCAATAAAGATGCAACCTAGGGCTGGACAATAAAACAATAACAATAATTATCCCAATATAATTTTTTTCAATAACAATATAACAAATGTTCAATAAATATTCAATAAATGTTTGATTTTATTCACTTGAATCATACACGAATTAGGACTTAATTTTTCTGATAAAGATTATTAGATAGATTTATACAGTTGAGGAAAAAGGACTGAAAAAGGTTATACTTAATTCTACTTAAAGATATTTGTTAACAAAGATTTTATCATAAATATTTTGAATGTTCTATCTCAGATTTGTGATCCTGATCCACTGTTTGGCATCAAGTGTTGACCATAAAGAAAAGTTTAAACACAATTAACCATCAGGTTTCTTCAACTTTTACTCAGGAGCAAAAATCAGCCTTTAAACTTGAAAGAAAAAACTATTTGATACTTATAGTGATAATTATCGATATCAAAAGATATGAAACTTTTTATCGTGATAACATTTTTGGCCATATCATCCAGCCCTAATGCAACCTGCTGCTGGATGAAAGTTTTTGTTTGTTTTTAAAGATTTGTAAGGTTTGCATTGGAAAGCGCTCTATTTTCCTACCAGCACAAAGCCAGTGGTAGAGCAAACACAGATTTTATGCAATTTTCCTCAGGCACTAGTCTATTTTTCCGTTTGGAGCTTTTGGCACAAAATTGTGTTTGTATTTAAACCTGCTCAGACCACCTCTCACCACAGAAGAGCATGCGCACAGAACTCTCCAAAACCACAGAATACCTTTCATGAATCTACTGCAAACACCAATTGTGTGTTCTGCTCAGAACCAACTTGATGGCAGAGAATCATATATATCAACTGCCTGTTCATTGTACCATTAACAGCATATTTGTGGCATGTAATCTAATATTTGGGATGTTGTGTAGTTTTTACTTTGAAACGTCAGGTGTTACTTGGAGATGGACTTTTTTCTCTCTCGGACAACTCAGTCTTTCTCCCGCATGTCACCTGTTGCTGCTTTTAAAGGTAGGACTAGAGGAGCTCATTGTTCACTACTGAAGCTTGTCTTCCTCCTATGGCTAATTCTGTATTCCCATTACCAATAATATATTCAGCCCATTTTCCTATGCCTATGGACACCAGAATCACAAAAATATGATGGTCACGCTGATGTGCATCTGAGGCTGAAGATTTTGTGTTTGTGCCTTATTTTAGGATAATTAGAAGAAGAAGATACTTTATTGTCACATACACATACATGTTGCGAAATTGCAATGCAGTACTGATAAATAGCCTGTGGTGCTCACCTGGCATGGAGGTGGACATGGTTCTACTCTGAATGCTGGGGCTGATGGGTCCTCCCCCTTTGCTGGTGAAAGCTTGGACCCTGATGTCGTAGGTAGTGTCAGGTTGCAAACCTTGGATGGTCATGTGTGTTTCTGTGGTACTGTTGGTGTTGTTGTGCTGGTTATTGATATCTCGAAACACCACCACATACTTGACAATCTTCCCGTTCCTCTCGGCCAGAGGAGGGGGGTCCCAGGCCAGCTTGGTGGAGGTGGCGGTCAGGCCTTCCACACTCAGATTCTGGGGGTAGCTGCTGGGAATGTCTTCTGGAGTGCTGATCTCTTTCACATACTCTTCTCCGTTGCCTGCTCGGTTTTTGGCGCACAGTTTGAAGATGTAGGTGGCGCCCTTGTGGAGACCGGTGACTGTGAAATGATCATCTGTCTGTCTGAAGTCTTTGATAATGAAAGCTTCCTCCTCTGCTCTCTTGTACTGCAGTTGGTATCCTACATGCTCCCCCACCATCTCTTTAGGGGGCTGCCACTGAATCAGGGCAGTATTCCCTATGGTGGTGCTGATCATCATAGTGGGCTTACCAGGCACTGGAAGACAGGAAACATTTTACAACATTCTCATGTCTTGCTTACTTGTAAACAGACCAAATTCATGAAACACTAAAGAATTAAACTCAAACACATTGATGTCCTTTTCAACATGTCCTCATACCTAAACAACTGAATAGGTCTATTGCCAATGCAAAAACAGATATGACCATTTCCCAAAGAGTTAGGGTTAGGGGTTTATTTACTACTGGCAGTAGAGGATGCTGACTTACAATAAATGTAATTGTAGGCCGTAATAAACTGTTTGCTCAGATGACCTATATGACAGTTTTTCTGGTGAGGCCAGATCTATTTTTAGCTATGTTGCTACATTCAGAGATCTCAACAATTAGTAGAGTACAATGCTATCATTATCAATAGAACCAATGGCTGGAATACTGAAAATTAAAAAAAACATAGTTTTCCTTTAACCATAACAATAACCATCTAACCATGATGACAAATGTTCCCTTACCTTAACAAAGCTGTTGGTTTTTAACTCAAAGCATGGTATTTTCCTAACCCTTAGAAAGTAGTTTTTTGCCTAAACCTAACCAAACCTTAACCAATGTACTGACAAACAATGTTGGACTGGCGATAGGGGCATCAGAGGGTAGTGGAATTGTTGGTAAAGTTGCTCATAATGCTATTTCTATTTAAAGTTTGCTAACATTACCAGAACAAGAAAGGCTGGAGCAACACAACCCCTGAAAGGTATGGAGCAAGGTTGTGTTTTGCTTGTGAATTCACCTGTTATTTGAAGAGGCAGCTGACTACTGAACATGTGATTTAACTGTTGTCAAAAATGTCAAGGTAGACTTTACACAATGAGGAAAAATGGTAAAAAAAAACCATATATTTAAAAAAATGTGTTGCCTAGCAGGTTGACGCAACACATAAATCTATACACAGCACGCACCTGCTCCTGAGGTTGTGACCACCTTGGCTTTGCTGCGAGCCCCATCGCCCTTGGTGGTATAAGCAGCAACAGTCACAGAGTAGGTGGTCTCTGGGAGCAGACCAGTTATAATGGCCTCCTGTGTGGTAGAGAGAGAGAAGAAGAGAGGACGGGGGAGGGAGGGAAAGAGAGAGAGAGAGAGAGAAAAGATAGAGCCAGAGTGAAATGGAAACAGAGTGGAAGAGAAAGAAAAAGACAGAGAGAAAAGGGCAACATTCAGGTTGAGACAACAGCCTCAGTTGAATTGCCATTCTGTCAGCCAGTTTCCTGTACCAGATACTTTAAACAAGTCATGAATGGAAGTGGAGTACATTTAGATGAAGTTCACGGTTCCTGGTTGTCGTACTGTTAGATGGTGTATAAGCTCACTGGAACATTGACCGTGAATGGAAAAAGAGCATATTACAATGGTTACATATCAGTCCCTGAAAATAAATATGAAACAGGTGTTCTTTATAGATGATCCTGACCAATTATTGGCTAAAAATGTACTATTTATAGAATAATATAATCAGTGCCTACTCAAAACTTTGGTTATTTACAACTTTGAAGTTGAGCGCATCCAACATGTTACAACATACAAATAATCCCTCATTGTACAGCAAAACTGTGTGTGCACAACTACGGCAAGTATGATAGATCAAAGGTGAAGCAGGAAGTGGGTCTATAAACTGTGTTGGATTATTACCTAATGGACAGTATTTATCTAATAACTTTGATTAATATGGTGGTTTATAAGTCTGATTGCTTGTGTTTGTTGGCTTGTCAGACTTCTTTTTCAGGTTCCCAGATGTCACGTGGTATTATTATTATATTATTATATTATTTCAGCCAACTCATCTGAAAAGAAGTTGATATATATTTGGCTTTTAGGCTCTGATGTAGTCACTCCCTAGGTAGGTAGGGTTCAGCACAACAGGGATTGGAACTTCTGCACTGATGGCTTAAAGCTAGAGTGCGGGACTTTTACATATTAGTGAACATCTGTTACATTCAAGCCCTTACCGAATGAGTTCACACAATGCTAATTAAGCCTATCGCCATCAGGTAAATTGCTCTGTACTCGCATACCAGAGTTTTTAAGTCTGGTGTATGTGGCTATGTTCTCGCACTGGCACAACAGTTGTGATGTGTTTAATGCCAGAGCTGAAAGGATGGCGTTAACGTAGCAAAAGCAGCAACTCAGAATAGCAGAACCTATATGTCAACAGTTTTATTTAATTATTCTCACTGTCAGCAAATGTTCAGCACTGCTGATTTAAGTACAACACCACAATGCACAGGGCCTACAGTATGTAGCAGTGAAAAGCATTACGTGAGATTAGCAGCATACTCAACGGACTGCTTGAATGTCAGAAATCTAGTAGAAAAGACTGCACAGGTGTATCTATCACAATAATCTCACACTACTCATTCACATATATTGCAAAAACATGTAACGCATGATAACTGACACTCCTTGAACATAGAAAGCACACAAAGGCAAAAACAGCAATAACAAGATACATCAGACGCATATCAAACTTGATTGTTCCCTCAGGAGAATTTCTGCCAGCACTCATCAGAAAGGATATGTTCATACATGCTCCTCCACTGTTCGAAAAGCCTTAATACAGCAACATGTACAGTCTGTCAGCTGTTGGGAGTCCATTAAAAGGCTCAGAAAAGGCCCACTCCTCTTGAAAAGCCGAGGATTCCTTTCTAGTACCTCTCCTGAGGATGAGTGGAGAGGAGTTTCAGAGATGAAGCCGCTTGTGATGAGAGACTAATGGCAGCAGGATGGCGATGGAGGTGTGAGCATGTACGGGGGGATGATAGTTCCAGCAGAGAACACCCAGAAGGGTTCTGTTTCCCCCATCAGACAGATGCCTCTGCCTACACCTCAGGGCTTGCTGTACCATGGAGAGGCCAGAGGTTCCAGAAACAACCAAAGCTGTAATTATTATTTTATGGTTGGCAATTTTATATCTATCACAGCATGTTTAAAAGTTCTTCTGCTAAATTAAGAGCAGGCATGTCCAGAGCAGAATTCAGCCGGAGCCTAAAGAGTTAAGATATTTCCCTCCTTCCTGTCTTCTCTGCAGGACAAAGAAGGTGAAAGAAAAGAGAGAATGTGACTCATGTGAAGCTACTGAAGTCCAATAAAAGCCTCATTATTTTAATCTGCTGGAATGACTTTTTACTTTAGTTGCCAGAGTCTTTCTTGCATTTGGAAAGAGAAGAATAAAATCTAATTGAGCTTTCATCTGCCTTTTTTCTGTGTGGAATTGGGGATGAATTCCCAAGGACTGAACACATGAAACATCTCCAATCAAACAGCAGTGACTTCCTGTGGACACTGCATGTGTTAAAATGCTGCTGTCCTCCACCTCCCACTCTTTTCAACCTTCATCGCCAGCAGAGGGGTGGGGCGGCAACTTCACTACAAAACTTCATTAGCAGTTACCACACTGTGCTGATTCATCTCCACTGAGACCAACACTATGGGAGGGACACTTCTGATTGATACTTCAATGAATATTGGAGACTAAGTTTCAACCACAATCACAGTAAGCATGTTAAATTTCAAAATTCATTACATTCTAAATTTTAAATGGCAGTCAAGGAAGCTTGGCTAATATTTTGAAGTTCTGCAAGCTAGTTGGTCTTGGCTTTAGGTTTGCATACAGCTAGACCTTAGTTTAAGGGCCTAAAGTCTGGTCTGGGTGGCTTCATCCAACTTAGAGAAAAGCATTTTTTCCTCATTCTTTCTGTGGCATCTAGCCACGTAGATAGGATTGGAATTAATACATCATATTTTTAAATATGAGATTTTGTCTTCAGTCCAATGCATTCATCCATCCATTATCATTATTCACTTATCCTGTGCAGGGATGAAGTAGGGGGGTGGTTGTTGGGTGGAGGTCTGGAGCCTGGCCCTGTTCCAACATTCACACTTACTAGTTAGAGTTTCCAATTAACATAACCTGCACATTTTTGAATTGTGAGAGGACACAGCAGTAACAGGAAGAAACCCACACAGAAACAGGGAGAACAGGCAACAGGCAAACTTCACATGCAGGGCCATAGGATGCATGTAGTTAGACTGGAAAGATTTTTGATAGTGATTTAAAATAACCAATCACAATCCTCTTTCCCATGACATTGTAGAGTAGTTGGTTCTAAAAAGTTGCTTACTCAACAACAGAACTAAGTAAAGTAAACTTTACACCATGCTCAGTGTCAAAATGTCTACACAAAGAAAAAATCAATACATCTTTGCAGACTCTGTCCATTCTGAAATAACAAGTAGGCCTACTGACGTTTGTCAGTGGACTGATAAAAGACAATATCCCTGTACTAATGGTATTTAAAATCTTGACTTGACTTGACTTTGGTCTAGTGAGACTGTCATGGTTTGGGATTTTAGTTTAGTGATTTTCTGTTTTATGTTAATAGAGTTCTTCCTCATGTGTCTTTCTTAACTTCACTTCCTGTCTTTGTGTATTTTCCCGCTTGTGTGATTGTCTTCCCCACCTTGATTAGTTTCACCTGTGTCTAGTTATCCTCTGCTCACTTGCATTTAATCCATATGCTCCCCTTGTCTGTTTTCAGTTTGTGTACAGTGTACACTCCAGCATCATTATTACCAGTTTTCCTTGTGTTTTTTGACCTATTCTTCCGCATACTTCGACTTGGCCATTTGGATTCTTGCCTGATCAGATTGATTTGTGCCTGATCAGATTGATTTGTCTATATTTGGACTACTTCACTGTTTTGACCTCTGCCTGCCTCACCATGCTGTAAGCCTTCTGTAAACCATGAACTGCACCTACTCTGCCTCTGAGTCTGCATTTGGGTTATATCCCTTGTGTTTGCAATTTGCAATACTAGTGTCTTTGTTGATTCCAGCCTTTCAGAGCTTCCTAGTTCTGTTCAACCTTTTAATTGACTACAACACTGTCTAAAATGTCTTAATGTTGCTAAAAGATGGGTTGCATCCATCCCACTTTAAATAATTTCCCTAAATTCTAACTAATTAGCAACTTTGCAAGCTGTTAAGTGATCAAAATGATGTAATGTTATGAAAGGCAATATCAAAGCTGTGAAAAAATTATATGCTTGTGTAAAACTCTCGAAGACACCACTAGAGATGCAATTAGTCTCTGACAATGCCCATAGTCAGTCAAAGTGAGTCATCAACAGAGCTGTATGGTGGACAAGAAGTGATATGGAGACTGTGATCAAATACCTTCCACTTACTGAACATGAGGTTTGACTTAAAGGGACAGTTCAGCCAAAATACAAAATAGCATATTTCCCACCCTAACCCTCACCGTCTAGTGATAGTAGTCCCAGTTGACAGTGTATTCTGTGGATTATCCAGAGTAACACTGTTTCTGAAAATATGTTGCTGGTTTTTTTTAATGTCATTTGTCAATTTACAGCAGCTCTTCCCTCAATCAATCATACCTCTCTGCATTGAGTATTGGGTTTGTTGTGTAGGTAAAGGAACTAACCCCGTTTCAGAAAGCAGGTTAAACAAACTCTGAGTGTAAACCTGAACTCTGGGTTGACGAACTCTGAGCTGTCAAATTCTGAGTTTTTGGTTTCAGAAAGGCCGGTCAGAATAAGTTCAGTCAAATCTGAATATGTTGAGCCAGATGGAAGCGGGTGCGTGGGGAAGAAAAAAAGCCATCATCAATGGAGCGCCGATACTACGATTCACCAAGGCAATGGGTAAATAAAGGCAGAGTGGAGGAAGGATCGATACGTTAACAATATTACATTTTATACAGTGTTGCTAATTCATCATTTACCAGACTGGAATTTCCTTAATGAATGATAAAGTGCTGGGATTCTCCTATAGCCTGTTATTCATTTTAAATAGCTACAGGCCTGTTTATTCAGCTGTAACCTGATGGGACTAAATGCCGGTGGCAATAACTGAAGATGAAAATATTAATTGAACAGATTAGACATAGTTTAGGTTGCTCATGGACCAGTGATTGTAAAGCCAGTCTGACTCAGTAGGCCTATGGCTATTAATGATGTGTTTGCAATGTACAATGTGTCAATGTTCAAACTGACTGAAGTTTTAGACATCTATGTTACATTAATAAAATCTTGCTCATTTCTTATTTTATGAAATGCTGTCAAAACACATTCAGACTATCAGCAAATCATGAAAAACTCACTTTTTAACTACATTTATTTGTTTCAGCTGCACCACAGTCATCCTCACTCGGAAATATTCACGTCATATCCAGTTGATAAATATGATAGGAATGTTCAATCTGTGCGACTACAATATGAAAGGTTACTGTTCATTGATCAGTTTTATACAGATTAGTTTAAACAGTAGCCTATACTTTAGCGCATGGTAAGTGCTTTTGTGCAACTGTTGCCAACCTGACAGCTGCCTTAATGTCCACGGAGTCACTGTGTTATAAAGGACAGTAGCTTATAGATTTTATTCTGTGCTGAGGATAAATTTACGATGTCCAAAGATAACTCTCTGTCCATACATCGATGACTGAGATTGATCATAAAAGCATCATGTTCAAGATTATGTTTGAGTAAAAAAAAACTAACAGCCTATTTAACCATAATTTCAATGTTTCTAAAGACGTAACCGTGTTCCAATAAGTGCTTTGGTATCGACAGTATGAATGAGGAAATGCAGACAGTGCTTCAGGCTCCGCAGGAGGGGAGGAATCAGAAAGAAACTCAGCGTTTGTTGAACTAAACCTCCTCCCCAGCAGGTTAGGTTCACAGCGTAAGTTGCCGGGGTTACAGACCTAGAGTTTATGTGATCTCGCTCTCTGAAACTGAAAACCCAGAGTTTCCATCATCTCGAGCTCAACTTACTCAGAGTTTTCACTAAACCCGCTTTTTGAAACAGGTTTGCAAGACTTTGTTTCCTAACGCTACTCCAACATGACAAACTCAAAACACAGAAAATATTTGGGACAAACTGCAAGTTTGAGGAAAAATTTAGTCTAGGTTCAAAAACTGTGTAGTGACGAACTAATCTGCTTCAATTCAATTCAGCTTTATTGGCATGAATGTAAAACAACAATATTGCCAAAGCTACAAATAAATTACAAAAGAATAATAATTAATTTTATACATTTCATTAAATAAGTAAATAAAACAGTGTGTGTTTGTTAATATTTTTTAAATTAATATTTAATTTTTTAATGTAAAAATAAATATTAAAATAAAAATAAAGAAATAAAACAGTAAGCGTGTGTGTCTGTTGTGAATTCAGTTCATATGGTTCATCAAATAAATAAAATACATAAAACAGTGAATGTGTGAGAAAAATAAACTGTAAAAAATCTGTATCAAATGTGAAAATTGACAAAAAACAAATAAAGGAACAATTACTAAAATAACAAACAATTTGAAAATTTTAAAGTACAATTATTTAATATATTTAGTCTAGTCTGAGTTTCCACTGGTTGTCCTCAGTTCGTGGCATGAGGATGATGATTTGGCATTCTGGCATTTCTCCCAGAAAATAGGGGATTTTCTGTAGAAATTTGAATTTGGAGTATATTTGAGAAACACTTTTTCTCAATTTTTTATATTTAGGGCACAAGGTTCCACTGCTGCTAGCTTACCTGGGCTATTTTTAGCTTGGTGGCTTGGCTAAACAGCCACCTTGACTGGGGAGTTTACGCTACTAGTACTTTTATTGTGCTCTTTTAAGTTTTTTTAATCACTTTTATGGACTAACTCTAAGAGTGATGGCTAAGTGTGGTTCTTGCCACCTTACTGTTTCAAAGCTGAAGGAAATCATTGTTTCTCTGAAGTCCGAGATCAGAGAGAAAGAAAAGCTCCTCTCATCCTGGAGTTCTACAGTCACCTCGGCCCCGGCAAAATGTCTTACAGTTCTCAGCCTAAACCATGGACTGCAGCCACCACATCTCACCTTGCCAACTGCTCCACTTTGGAAATGGATTGTGATCCCAACATTCCTTGGCTCAGCTCCATCATTGCAGGGGCTCTTGTCCCTGAGGCAATTTCTGCCCATGCTGAAGACCTGGGGCTCCTCATGGGGGCAAAATCTAAGGAGTCTGCTGACTCCACGCCCTACCAGGCTTCAGCGTTATGGCTACTCATCTGCGAGGGTGAACCAAAGGCTCTGGTGAGTTCAACTCCATGTCACTCAGACCACTGGACCGTGGCTTGCAGGGCCAAGCATAGGGCAAGGCGCCTGTAGCGCCTATCAGAGGGGAGAAGCTGGAACAGGTTGTGTCCGGGGTGAGATGGATCTGCAGTGATGTTTCCTGCCCGTTTCCTGTCTCTGGAAATGTATAAGTCCTGAATGGAGGGCAGGTTGGCACCGATGATTTTTTCTGCAGTCCTGACTGTCCGTTGTAGTCTGTCCTTGTACTTTTTGCTGGCAGATCCAAACGAGACAGTGATGGAGGTGCAGAGAACAGACTGGATGATGGCTGTGTAGAACTGGATCAGCAGCTCCTTAGGCAGGTTGAGCTTCCTGAGCTGATGCAGGAAGTGCATCCTCTGCTGGGCCTTCTTGATGATTGTGAGGACATCAAGAAGGGCTCCCACTTCAGGTCCTGGGATATAGTGGAACCCAGAAACCTGAAGGATTCCACAGCAGAGCTCCAGCTCCAGGTTGTTCTGACCGCACCAGAGAGCCAGCTGATCAACCTCCCGTCTGTAGGCCGACTCGTCCCGTCCCGGATGAGGCCGATGACTGTTGTGTCGTCAGCGAACTTCAGGAGTTTGACAGATGGGTTCCCTGAGGTGCAGTCGTTGGTGTAGAGGGAGAAGAGCAGTGGGGAGAGCACGCACCCCTGAGGGGCGCCAGTGCTGATAGTCCGGGTGCTGGATGTGATGTTTCCCAGCCTCACCTGCTGACTCCTGTCAGTCAGGAAGTTTGTGATCCACTGACAGATGGAGGCTGGCACAGTGAGCTGGGTGAGTTTGGTGCTGAGGATGTCCGGGATGATGGTGTTGAACGCCGAGCTGAAGTCCACAAACAGGATCCTAGCATATGTCCCTGGAGAGTCGAGGTGTTGCAGGATGTGATGCAGACCCAAGTTGACAGCATCATCCACTGACCTGTTAGCCCTGTAGGCAAACTGCAGGGCGTCCAGCAGGGGGCCTGTAATGTCCTTCAGGTGGGCCATCACCAATCTTTCAAAGGACTTCGTGAATCATTTAGTCCAGAGATGGAGGGTTTTTTTGGGTGTGTGATGACTGTGGAGCGTTTGAAGCAGGAGGGAACTTCACACAGCTCCAGTGATTTGTTGAAGATCTGAGTGAAGATGGGGGCCAGCTGTTCCATACAGATTTTCAGGCACGATGGTGAGACACCGTCAGGTCCAGGAGCCTTCCTGATCTTCTGCCTTTGGAAGAGGTGGCTCACGTCCTCTTCACAGATCTTGAGAGCAGGTGAGAGATCAGAGGGGGAAGGTGACTGTTTGAAGATGGCGTTGGAGTGGGGGAGAGGTGTGCATCTGGGCTTTTAAACCTAAAGTAGAAACCATTCAGCTCGTCTGCCAGTCGTTGAGTACCAGCAGTGTTGGGGGATGGACTCTTGTAGTTTGTGAGTGTCCGTAGGCTTCTCCACACTGATGCAGGGTCGTTGGCTGCAAAGCTGTTATTTAGCTTTTCAGCATAGCTCCTCTTTGCAGCTTTGACCTCTTTAGTCAGCCTGTTCCTGGCCTGGTTGTACAAGACTCTGTCCCCACTTCTGAAGTTCTCCTCCTAATATGCAATAATCTTCATGATGCAGCCTGTCTCGCAGGTCTTTAAAGAATGGATGCTTCTCGCAATATTATTGCTACATTTTGTTTGAAGTTCACGTAACATGACCCCCCCACCGTTACTCAGCCTGCCTGCATTTAGAGAGAGCACGGATGGAGAGAGAGAGACACAGAGAGTGCACATTGCTCACAGCTTCAGGGCTTGTCCGTGACTTCTGAATTGTCCCTAGCAAAATTGTATCAGTACATTTAAATATAAATATTGTTGGTCAGTGTCTAGTCAATGTATTAATACATACAGTCGCCGCAAAGTAGTGAGAGAATATCATGACACCTGACCGCGACACAGACACCTGATGATGTGTCCTGCTGTCTCTGTCCCCCTCGCTGAGACACTACTGTTTTACTGTCTCCAGGATGCTTCATTCCTGCTAAAGCGGCTGTGAGCTGCACTTTATCAGAGGTGATATTTCTGTCTGATCACAAGTGTGTTCAGTTTTCTTCCTCTGATGAAGATCAGTGCGCTCATCTAATCGAGTAGGCTACAGTCCCAGTCGGGCTCTGTGTCTGTCAGATGGTCTAAAGGGAGTAGCCTCAGGGGTGGACTGGTAATCTAGCATACCGGACCGTCGAACCTTTGGGGCCAGTGTAACGTAAAATATTTATTTATATAGCCTACTGTTTTTAAAAAATGGGCCAACAATTGGCCTATAAAGCATAGGCCTATACTGATATTGGGCTGGCCCAATCACATTTCTTACTAGCCCCCACTCCCCCTCTGCTCGAGCTGTTTCTTGTGTTGTGGGCCAACATTTTTTTTTATTCGCCAAAAGCGCAAAAATAACCGATATGTTTGCTACCCGGGCTGCAGTAGCTTCAACATCAGCTGCAGTAGCCTACCCTGGAGGGGTGTTGTTGGGTAGAGCAGGCACTTGAAGGAATAAAGGAGAGTGGTGGCTTCACACTGGGGACATGTAGCCACCACTTTTTGAAAAGGATTTGTTCAAAATGTTCTGAAAAATAAAAAGAAATGTTATTTAACAAATAAAAATGCTATGAGAAAGGTTTATTTGCACAATAACCCTGCAATGCAGTGTAAATATATAATAAATCTCTATATTTAAAAAAAAAACAACTAACGTATGGTGAAAAAAGAAGCTACTGATTACTGCATTACATTCTATTATATTTTTATATTCTGAATTGTCACCTGCCACCTAAATCTTGTCCTTCCCTTTATAAAAATATAGACATTTCCGCCATAAAGTGAATTTATCATTAAGGTGAAAAGGTGCGATACGCACATTAAAAAAGACCTTAGGCTACTTCAGGCATGCCTGCATGTATAGACTCAACTGGGATTAAATTAAATGAGAAAAGTTGATCTACAGGAGAAACATATCTGACACCAATACAGAATGCCCAAGAGCCTTACTGCATTATATTACACTATTTGTTTAATTTTATTTTGAATTGTCACCTCAAACATTTCCTCAATAAAATTCACCAGAATGCAGGAAATTAAGTTTTTAGAGCCAAAATTTTTCAGGGGGAGGACCCCCAGACCCCCTGACTTAATATTATCAGTGTTAATTATTATCAGAAAATGAGACAGTTAGAGTTAATGTGTGGAGGTCATTTACTGCTTTATAGATGTACTTTGGGTAGGCGGCAAAGGGTGGTGGGGGGTGAAAACATGAAAGATTTCTGGGCTGGGCTAAGCCCCCAATTTTTCAAGAGCCTGGAAACGCCCCTGACCTGGTAGTCTCACTGGCCTGCAGACAGCAGAAATCTCCCCTGACGAGAAAGACCCCCACCCCCCTACTTTGCAAATGCTGCTCATCAGCACAACCCTAGTCCCATTTAAGACTTTGGATCAGTTAATAAACCCACCCTCTCCTTGAGCCTCTATGGAGTGTGTCACAGACTGTGAGAAGTTTGCTGTTAAGGTGGAATTAGTATGATCAAGAATTTGCCCTAACCATGCCTTCTTAGATATTGTGCACCCATTCAGGTACTCCTGAAGCCACTTCTCGTCAGTTACAATGTCTGTACTGTTAGAAACTATGTCTCAGCTAAGAGATGTGTACTTTTGTATTTGTGTGTGAAATAATAACATTATCATAGGCATTTTTATTGAAATTATTTTGACTTCTGGTTATGACACTGAGCGACAGAAGTCTTCTTGCTAGGTTTGTTTGAAGTTTGAAATAACTGCTTCTCAAACTACCTAAAACTATAAAAGTTACATGATTTGAAAATAAGAGTTTACTGCAAGTCAGCATGCTGAAGAAGCTCAGAGCAAGGAAAATGGATACACCTGTTAATAGGGATATCCAACCCTGACAGGGGAAACAGCGTGGTGGGCCCCACTAATTTAAGCACAGCAACATACTAGCAGCCATTGAACTGATATAAAGGAGTGCAGTGGTCCAATCTCCCATGCTGAAGAGTGAATTTCATCTGCTGAGGATGCCATCAGTGCACTGCAAGCAACTGTGCATTCTCTGGAAAGTAAATTCAATGTTAATAAAGCCTGGAAAGTTGAAGCTGTTGTACTGCATTATGAGAATACTGGGTATAAGAGGAAGTCTCATATCCTGGATGTGCAACCAGAAGACCAAAGATGTAACTAATCCATACCGAGAACATATGAAATTTCTCTTATAATTTTTCCCAGACATGTCAGCCAGACTACAGCAACAGAGAAGCTAGGGTAGCGTGAGACAGAGACTACAGTAAATGTGGGAATCAACAAGCATCAAGTCAACTTCCCAGGCAAAATGTCGATAGTTTAAATACTTTTGTTGTTGGAGCCAGTAATCAAATTAATATAATGCACAACTTCATGGACAGAAAGTACAAAATCAGGTTTTTAACTGCTGAAGTTACATTTATGCATGTGGAATTTTGCTAAGAGAATTAATACATTTTTAATGAAGTACATCTTTTCTGTACTTTGACTTCTATAAAAGTAAAATAGAACATTCTTCCACAATGAGGCAAAGTCTTTATAAATATGGTCAATAATGAATCTGCTGAAATTTTGCCAAAATGTTCTGGTGTGTGAGCAATACCAAAAGAGGTGCTTAACAGTTTCTGGGTGGTCTTCACAAAAAGAACAGTTTGTATTGATGTCTCTTTTAAATTTAACCATGCAATGATTTGTAGGGTAATATCTGTGAATTATTCTGAACGACACTTCCTTCACCTTGTTTACTATCAGGTATCTGTGAGGAATCATCCAAACTTTTTTCCAGTCAATGTCTTTTACAAATCGGTTCCAATAAAACACAACATTTGGAATGGATACAATTCCTTTCCTTAAATTATATGAATTATATTCCATCAGTGTGAGAAATCACTTCATGAGTGATAATTATTCATTGATTCTACAGGTCCTCATAATGATTTTTAGTTTCAACTGAGATTACACATTATGTGCAATAAACATTTTAGTGGAACTGCTCTAACAAACTGACAGACGTTTTTACATCATAGCATTATTAATAAAATGGACATATAGGGGTTTTGTTCTGAGCTGAGTAACTTCATGCTGTGTAATATCCGAATATCAGGGGAAAAAACTCCTTTCAAAGAAATAACTGACAGTGCATTAAAGCAGTAACTAGATAGACAGATAGTCCTGAGTGGCCAACTGATATCCAAGCAGGATTTAGACTGTCTGACATAAAGTAAACCTCTACTAACAAATGCGCTTCTATATGTGCTTTAATACCACTGAATCTTTGAAGAAATTAAACAGCTTGTCCAGCTCTGTAAAAGGGAGGAGACAGAGAAACTCATGGTTTGTTAAACACACGGTAGCTCTGCTTTAATCTTGAGAAGCTGCAGAGCTGCAGTCTCTATTCATTCAATTTACACTGTAAATTTCCAGCTAAACTGAGGCTTTTTGAAGACCCTTTTCTTTCTCTGTCTCTCTCGCCTGTCATGCATCGGTCGTGTGTGAGTTTTGCGTGCATTAGCCTACTACTGCCGATAACTACATGCACGTTGCGGTTCCTCACGGGTCTATTTCAAGTAGCCGGCTATTTAAAAACGATCAAATATTCTATGTGTGGTTCATCAATGGTGATAAATGTAAAGGGTTTTTTTTTGACGCCAGCGTCTTTTTTCAATTCATTCCAATGGGAGCACCGCGTTTTTACTAGCTGGTAAAAACGGCAGGAGCGTGACGAGGCGCTGAGCGTTTTCTTCCGGTCGCCGAGAGTTGAAAAATGTTCAACTTTGGAAAAAAAGCTGCGCTCGTCACTGTCACTTTTTACCCAGCTGTCCAATCACAGTGCAGGAGGGGCGGGACAAACAGCGCACCGCGCACATCCGATCTTGAACGAAACGATGTGCCTCTTCGCCGAGGTGTGTCCTCGTCCGCAAAATCTCATGAACCCACGTACGGACAGTCTGTGCTCTCATGTTTCAGCCTTCTCTTCATGCAGAGCAAGGGCCAGAGCAAATAGGCCTACGTACTTTGTGGTGACATTTTTACATTCAGTAAAATTAAGTAGGCTACCCTACTTGCAGCACATCGCCTCCACGGAAATTATGTATCATAGCAACCACAATATCTCAAAAACCCCCACTGTGCCTCCAAAACGCACCCTAGCGCTCCCAGCTAGGCGTTTTCAGAACAGCAGGTGGCGTTTTCAGCTGGCAAAAAACGCTTTGGTGGACATGGGCCCTGAGTAATGTGTCATTCCAATAAGCTACAGTTGTATTAGGGTTGGGGTTGTATTTTTTTCAATGGCTACACAGTAGCAACAATAATTAAAAAAATATAACATTATGTGACTACAGATATTTTTTCACTGACACCTTTACAAACTATATTATTTTCAGATCCTGTAACTATATAGATCAGCGATTCTGAACCTTTTTTTCTCTCAAGGAACCCATTTTCTATCATTTTGTAAACTGACAATGCCTATGCCCTGTCTATGTGACATAAATTATGGATATTTCATATTATATTCATAAGGGATGGAGATCTGTTCCTCAAAACCCAAAATTCTATAGGTTCCGAGCTTATCAATACTGCTGTCAAATATAGCGGGTCCTAAAATGTAATGTTATGTATCAAGAGATAAGTCAAGTTTAAATCAACCTTTTGGAAACTAACGTTACCTCCTATTTCCAGGAAAAATGCCTAAAATAACATACCCAACATGAATCAGGATTAACTCCTCAACCATTAGACCTAGATGCATATCTTTCTGACCTCCTCTGATAGGTCAGAAGCTCAGGAATATGAATCCATTGTAAATGAACATATTTATTTTGCCATTACAGAGTAAATGGAGATGGAAGAAAGGAAAAGATATTTTCCTTGCCTGGTATAAAATCTATATTTCAAAGGCAATATCATCATCAAAACCATCATTCTGCAGATTATAATGCAACTTAAAATCTTCTACTGTACCTGGACTACAACTGTAACTATAGATTTGATGAAAATAAACTAAAATACAACAGTTACTATACAATTTTTAAAAAATATACACAGGCAGTGACCAGGTTTTGACCATATTTACCTTTTACACTTGCCTATTTATGTCCATACGACCACATTACAAATAACAAAGTTTCAAAAATACTGAAATTTTGATATACATACAATAAGTATTGATCAATAGAACTCCTATGCTTTACAGACCGATAACTTGACAAGAGAATGTAACTTCCACCAGTCAGCCACCAGACTGTGATAAAGACCGTGTGTACGAATGCAGCACTCTGGCTCCGTTGACGTCAGTGATGAAACAAAGAAGGCAGAGTTCAGAGTGAGATATTGTACAGTGGTGGAAAGTGTTTACATTCTGCACGAGACCTCGATACATTGTTATTAGTCTTCTATGCAGCAAACCTGAGTGGAGTAGCACTGAAAAACAAATGTAAAATGATAAAGCCGACTCGGCTTGAATCAACTTCAGTCAGCTGATGTGACATCGACATACACAGTGATAGTCCAGCACAGAGCTGGACGGCCCCGCCTAACTTTCCTGTCAAAGGTGAATGCGTATGTTTACAACTTTGATGAGAGGATAAAGAGGGACTATCCTTTTAGGCACAAGAAGAGAAAAAACTCAATGAGAGTGTAGTGCGGGAACAGCAGTCAGGTAAACTTGTTCTCTCCTATAAAAGTCTGATGTCAGCAGCTAGCTTAACAGTAGGGCTGAAACAATTCATTGATTAAATTGATAAACACACAAATTCTTTGCATCGATGCTTCGTTTAATCCATGTAACTTTACAGCACAGTGTTTCGCAGGGACATTTTTTACTGTCGCACATCGCACTTACGCTGTGAACACGAAGTGATTATAATGGAGCTTTTTGCAAAGTGGAGGAAGAGAGAGAAAATAGCGAGGGACAAAGAAGAAAGCGTCCAAAGTATGGGATTATTTCAAGCTAAAGAAAACAACATCGAAGATTCGAATACTAAAATCATCGTTAGCTGCAGCCCTACTTAACAGTAACATTAATGTGCAGCTGCAGTGAATCTCTCTGTCTGTCTGTCTATCTGTCTGTCTGTCTGTCTGTCCTGCTAACCAGCTAAGCAGCACAGCTCTTGTCTGTCTGTGTCTTGGCTGCTTGCCAGACTGTGGCTGAACAATGTTGAGTGAAATACAACTATTTCACTTGGAATTGTTGGGCTTCTGTAAATAACATCACAGATTATGTCTAGACCTGCTCTTTTATGAAAAGTGTTCTGAGATAACTGTTGTTGTGATGTGGCACTATATAAATAAAAATGAATTGAATTTATTAAGTTTGATAAACGCAGACGGGCCACGGTGTTTATAAACTGCAGCTCGGAAAGATGACCACATTGCGCGTGGAAATGCATTCATATGCACGTACACGAAATCAAACTCACACATTCGAGCAAGAAACATCTGTGGGACCAGTCCAGACAGGATGTGATTGCACTCCTCATACATCATTTTAAAACAAGACAGTGAACTCTGGACTAATAAAAGATGGTAAGCCGTGGATTCACATTCAATATTAAAATGCTGATTAGCTGGACAGACAGGGCAACATGGATGCACATATCAGTAAATAATAAGCATCACATATTCATCCCAGTCATTTAATACATAGTATTTTATATTTGAAAATGTATTGAAGGAAACCCGGATGAGCCCATTTGAATAGGCTTGATGCAGCTGATTGCAATGCTGATGCATTAATATAAAGAAAATATCTATAATTTACATTGGCTATGCTTAAGTTTGTCAATAGAGTAGAGGTGGGATCATCAGCCAGTAGAAGCACAGCTGATCCACATCCAGCCTCAGCCAGAACAGTTGCTGCTCCACCAAATGACCCAGCCCCAGTCTTATCGGACATCATGAGGAGTTTGTGCGCAGAGGTATGTTGAAACCAGCACTGTTTTTTTCTAGAAGAGGTTTCTATTCAGGCTTCTTACGGAGGGAGGGTTATAATGAGAGCATTGTGGTGTCAGGTGTGAGCTGACACCACAGCAGCTCTTGTTTTTGTGCTGTGACTTGCAGACACTTTATGACTGAGTGGTAACGTAGCTGGTAGAGTTTTGCAATATTTTACAGAATTTTCCCTCAGGGATCAATAAAGTATTTCTGATTCTGATATAAACATCTAAAAATTGAAGCCACCTTTGCTCTGTTTGGGATTGTGAGCTGCACTTTATGAGAGGTGCTGAAGTTAACATGTGGGTTTTTGGTGAGATTGTGAATTAAGAATTGTTTCAGTTAGGTTTGGTTTCCGCCTCCTTGTCTCATCTTAACATACCCAAAGTCCCAAATGGGGTTCTGTGTCTGTCAGACAGTCTGAAGGGGATACTACCACACCAGCAGAGCAATAACGCAGACTTATCCTCCCCACATATAGGAAATATCCACTTGTCCCCTTGTGACTCAGTTTTCCTTATTGTGATTCACTATAACTTATAATGCTGTATTCAAACCTGTCTTGAATGAATTTAAGACAGGGTCTAGTCTTTCCACCAAATAATAGAAAAGTATCCATAGTAGTATTGATAGACATGGATCGTTAAGTACTCTCGACTGCATGCCTGTTGCTGGATTCGGTGCAGTGCTGTTGTGGCATCCCACTCTCACTGTGAACTACATTCTGAAACAGGCTTATGCACACAAACATATATACACACATACACATACAGACACACTCACCCACACACACACACTCAGACACACACAGTCTCACATATAGACACAGCTGACATTGTAAGACAACTAAGAGAAAAATGAAAACAAGTACACAGTCACGCACACTAAATAAGCAACACAGCACAGCCACGAGAGCTGGAATAATAACAATTAATTTAAATAATTAACTGAAAGAAAAGCATCAGGAATAATTCTACCAGGGACAACATGTGTGTGTGTGTGTGTGTGTGTATGTGTGTGTGTACATGTGTGTGCGCATAACCTTGTTAAAGAATGTAGTTGTTAGTGAGAGTGGGACGCCACAACTGTGCCACACCTACCCCAGCAAAAGGCAGGGAAGAACCCCAGTAGCCAATAAGGGTGGGAGAAAGAAAAACAATAAAATAAAATAAAGATTCCCAGATGCACCACGATGCAAACGCGAAAGATCCCGTAACCCACGGAAGAGCAGCGCCCGGACCGTCCGCGGTGCGCTCACAACATAGCCCAGTGCTTCCCCCGACCCAGCACCCCACCGCCGCACAGCAAACAACCACAACGCCCAAATGCCACGCAATCATCAACATCAATACACAAGTGACACTGCACGAGCACGGCGACACCCAATGCCCAGCAGCCTCCCGCGAATCCCGCGTGCGAGGTCGGGGCAAACGCGAGAGAGCGAGTGGCAGAACACGACAGCGAAAGCCAGCGTAGAGAAACACCAGCAGCAAGTCCCAGCCCGGCAGCAAACGCACTGCTGTGCACCCGCCAATAAAAGTCCGCCGTCCCCCCAACCGCCGGAAAAACTAAGGCCGCCCACACCATCCGACATCCCCCATGCTCAGCACGCCCCAGGCCGCCGTGCAACGCCAGCCAAACCAGCAACGAGACAAAATCAACTAGCTTAAAGTTCCTTTAACTTCTCAGTTACCCTGGCTATTCAAATGTTGAAAAGACCTGAGGATGGACACGGAGAGAGACAGAGACAGATATGTCAGCTAGAGAGAGATGGAGAAACACAAGAGTACTGTCATTTGCCTACTGGAGCGTCTCATGATCTCAGCAGAGAGAAAGATTTTAGGCTTCAAATTGCATTTGACCATCATTGTGGAGTGTGCAATAGTAGCAACGTCACATGTGCATAAGTTAAATTAGAAGAGTATATCAATACTCAGGTGCTCAAAGTGTGAGAAATAAAAAGAAATGAAATCTCCACAATTTCAGTCTATTCTAAAATTTTGACTAATAAACCATAAAGCAAAGCCATTTTCTGACAAATCTGAGGTACTTGTGCTTTAGTATTTCCCTTTTTTGGTAACTATATTCTTATACTCCACTGCATGATGCTGCTGCTGCTTCTTCTTCTCCAGGCATCCAGGTTGTTGGTGCAAAGGACAGTAACTGTAACCAGTCATATGTAGTGATACAATACTGACTTGATCCGCCCACCTAGTACCAAAAAGATGGCAGACGGCCAGCGAGCGAGCAGGTTAAAGTTTCGCGAGCAGCAAACCACGGACTTGTACTTCGGATTCTGCGCACAGCAAAGCACAGTTTTCTCCTTGCAGGTTACAATACTGCTCATGCAAGCAGAGAAATTTACTCTCACGCGGATCTAATAACCTCTCATGTGATTTGGCAGGGACCAGGCCACCATACGCCTCACTGACGCATCACCAACACCAGCCAGAGATCTAGCATGCTAAATATCTGGAGGATATACTTTTTACTCACCTCCATCTTGCTCTGTAGCACAGACAATCCCTGCTTGCCACGTGTGCTAATCCATTCTTTCACCCACATTCCGTGTCTTTCTAATGTTTATCTTTATAATAATAAAAAGCAGTCGTCTTATGTGCATGTGTTCTTGCACAGACTTCACTCAGTAAAAGAAATTGGTAGACGATTAAGTTAAATTACAAGTCGCAGTGGATAGCTATTTTGGGCACAGAGCCGGTAAAGCAGCAGGGAACACACAGAGTGCAGATGTTGGTTTCAGTTGTTTGATAGGCTGCGTCATTGATAAGCCGACGGTGGCTCACCTGCTGCAGTGATCGCGGGTGTAAATAAACGGGAAAAAGACGATTTCTCAGTCTTTTAGGCAACTTTATAAAACATACTGCTGATGGAGAAAATGGAGCAGAGGGGAGGAGAGGGACGTAGAGAGGCGGGGCAAGCCGGGGTATTTACCTGAGGTGTAGGTGTGTGTGAGTGTAGGGAGAAGAGAATTCCGAGGCAGCTGATAAGAATACTTAATAGCAATAATAAGAAATTTCGTTGTGGTTTTGGGGGGGGGTTACAATCACAATGCCGGCTCAACGTCATGATGTCTGTTAGCCATCGCCGATGGACCCTCAAAAGATTCTCAAAATGCAAAAATACAACAATAACAAGCATATAATTGATGACTCCAGTAATTCTTGATCATTCTTGATCAAAACCGTTTCACCTTCCACCACAGATTATCTCTGACCAAGTCTGGAAGTGTGAGATATTGCGCAGAGATGGTATATGGAGTTACAAAACAAATCAGCATTGCAGAAAAGGAACAAAGCAGAATAAAGAGAATAAAGATAATACACTTTTCATGCTCAGCACAGTCAGAAGCTGTATACACTACAAGTCTCTGTGGATTTTTATCGCAAAATAAACCAACAGGAGCTTGACTCAAGTAAGCAGTCTCAGCCTTTACTGAATGAAAGGTACCAGAAAACACCTCAACAACCTCTGTGTAACATAGACTCCATCTCTGATTAAATAAGACTGATCGCAGGGATTCAAGTGAAGTGAGAGGGGAGGAAGCCAGAGACGCTGAACTAGAGGCTTCACACTTGTTTGAAAATTACTGCTGTAGAATCTGGGATACATCTGTGTGTGTATTCTGTAATACCATGGCAGGTACACAGATATTCATCCCTGGACCCACACAAGCAACACTAAAACCACAACCCCAACTTTACTTTCAAAATAAAATCAAAAGAGTGTTTCAGCTGCAACTCCTCAGAGACTGGGAGGCAGTGATCCGAGGTGGCAGTCAAGACACACACCTCATGAAGTCTGAAGTCTTGTCAAAGTGTTCATATAAAAGCCTAGATGACACCATGACACCCCTTCCCAACCCACACACAGACACACCCATCAAAGGCAATAAAACATACACACACAGCCCTTTACACTACTAAAATCCACAAGCCCGGCACACTGATGACAAATGAGAAAAGACACACACTCCTGTCTACATCAGTGGAGCTGAGGTGGAGCAGGTGAATAGTTTCAGGTTCCTGGGATTTAGCATCACAGAGACCCTGATATGGTCTTCTCACATCTCCACGCTGGTGAAGAAAGCTCAGAAACGACTGTATTTCTTGGGGAAGCTTAAGAAGGCCAAATTCCCACGCCAAGTTATTGTCAGCTTTTACAGAGGAGCAATAGAAAGCATCCTGACTGGAACCATCACTAACTGGCACGGGATGTGCACGGCCCAGGACCGGAGGGCTCTGCAGCGGGTGATTAAAACTGCTCAGAAGATTATTGGTACCCATCTCCCAAGCATCAGTGATATCAGTGAGGTGAGGTGCCTACGCAGAGCCCAATGGATACTAAAGAAAGAGATATAGAAGTTTCTGCTACCACACCACCAGACTGCAGAGCAGCTTGTTCCCCTCGTGCTATCAGAATCTTAAACCCTACTTCTTCCTCAGCACTGCTCCATTGACTATAGTTTATTTCTGTTTATCATTTTTACATTTGCTTCTATAATCATTTATATTGTCTGCTATGTAGCAGAAGGGAGTTACAAACTCAATTTCACTCTATAACATGTTGTATTGTAACAAAATAAATCTACCTACCTACCTATCATAGTATTTCTCATTGAATTTGATTTCTTCAGAACCTACCTTTAATCCACCCTTCCTGAAAATGTGAAACCATGGAAATGTAGCTAGTGGACCTTTCAGACTTTTATTGAAAAAGTCTATGTAGATCAATGTCAGCACAAAGCTATAGAGAACCATCCTAAAATAGTTCTTAATAAAAAGTTTTATTATAACACTATTAAATGTTCACGAAGGCCTGTGTGGAACAAATATGTATTGTTATGCATTGTGATCAGCTTATATACTAATTACTACTAACTTTAAGGAACACCTATATTTATTTAAGTATTGTTTTACTAATGAAGGCCAAACCACATTAGTCAGCCTGTTTTACTCCCAGCGGCTGCTTCATCAGCAGTGATTCAGAGGCACAGGGACCTTGCTGACTAACCCGAAATAAAAGACAAAGGGCTTCGATTCCTCATCTTAAATAAAAGCCGTTATCATAAACAATGTAAGCTGCTAACAGTGAGGTGACAGCTCCATTCCCTGGCCACAGTGAAGATCACACTCTAAATCAAAAAGATCCATTATATAAAGCAGCAGGGAGTCTAAAAGTGGCCTCAGTGTTGAGTTACCATCATTCTTTCATACAGTAACTGGTGCATTACTGGGTTCTATGCCTTGATGTATCACAGGCTCTGTAAGTGAACTTGTACATTATGAGAATGGATTCCTCTGAACTGATGATGACTGGCCTCACTGCTATGCTGCCTATCAAAGTTCTAGGGAGACTGTACGCTTTGAACAAAGGGGAAATGTCTGAGAATGTATTCTCTTCCAGACCACATTCACAGGGTCACCAGATCCTTTCACTTATTTCTATGCACGGTTTGACTGAAATAGCAAATGACAGACAGAAGAATAAAAAATAGCAATCTACACTCAGCACTTACTTTCATGACATTCAAAAGCTTAAAAAATGTGTTGGACCATGGAGTAAACTGAGTCTTTACACCACCACAAGTAAGATTCCGCTAACAGGGTTGGATCACACAAATGACAAAACCAGGGTAACTCTAATGCAGTGTACCAGTACTGTACGTACTATTACATACATGGAGTTACAGGGGAACAAGATGTGAAGTTAAGGCCTCTAGTGATATCAAGTCATTCACATAGTAAATTGTAAATGGTTTGATTTTTAGCGATATGTCTTAAGATTTCTGCCGCAACCCCAACATAATGGAGGAGAAGGGGGGACATGGAATTCAGTTTGTGATGCTATACATTTACAAAAGGTTTTTTTGTAAACATTTCTAAAAATTAAAAAATCAGAGCAACAATCCATCTTTCCACAAACAATACCCTGGTTACTCAGGACTATATCCACTGACCTAACTGTCAACAGTTTTCACTGGAACTATGATTTACTGAAGAAAAGTCCCTCTGAAAACATTTGACATTGAGGTATTTGTATTATACACTTTACATAAATTGTACCCAGAACATTAATTCTGCTGTAGAATTTAGTACCTTTAATTTTTCAGCAGAAACTCAAACCACTTCATCTCAGTTATATTGGTTTGGAGTTAGACAGACATATATTTTGAAACCTGGCCAAATAAAACCAAAAGTATCTGCATGGCTACATACCACTACTGGTAAGAGGTTTTAAAATTTGGGTACAATGGTCTATAGGCAGGCACCAACATCAGTAACTACTATGCCCCCGCAATCTATTTAACTTGATTATAAGATGGTTCAGATTGACTGAGTTTGTGAGTAGAGACAAGAGAATTTGCAGTCTAATCTCAGTTTGGATCTTTCTCTTTATGCTGTGTCCATCATTTCGTCAATTGACCAATCACAGCCTGGATGGGGCGGGACATAAAAAAAGTTTGATGTGCTATAGTAAACTTTCATATGTTGAACTCCTCCTGCATTTATGGTTGTGATTATTGATGAGATAGCAGCATTAACAAATTAAGAGACCAATGTTGGCCATTTTTCTTGCACAAGGATTTAATGAGTGAAAACATGAAACTGCTGTTTTTTCCAACTGGAAATAATTTTATACTAGTGGTGACATAAAATGACAATAGCCTACATATTGCAAAATGAAATAATTTTAACAGCATACTATTAAAATTTTACTTTTTCTCTAATATTATATTACACTAATACACTCATTTGAAGTAGTTTCCCCTCCATGTTGTGGATAGAGCCTCTGCAGTGGAAAGATGCAGATTTCCACTGCACAGTGTGCCAGTATGCTCCTTCTAGCCTTTTTCTGAGAGCCACACGTTCGCCTTGTTCTGTTTTACTAAAGTTATTGAAATACTGTTCAGTAGTCTTGTTTACAGTGGGTGTGGTCAGGGTTGTGTGCTGCTGATGTATCGTGAATGCGTGAAGTTTTTTGTGATGAGTGATCAGTATTTTAAAAGCAGATTATTATATCTCAAATTTTCAAAACATCTGTTTCAATATTTGAACAAAATATTAAGGGCGATGTCGAGGTGTACAGATACAAGGGTCTTCACTACCAGTCCTCCAATGGTTTCACACCATAGTTGAACACAAGGAGAAGGAACACACACATAGTATAAATATGTATATAATAAATGTTGTTGTTGTTACTGTTACATTTTTCGCTGTGCTCCTAAATTTTTTCATTTAGGAGCACATATGCTTCTTGGGAAAAAGGTTAGTGTAGAGCCCTGTCACCGGGTGCACGCATGTGGACAGCTGTTGTAGCAGCAGGGCTGGTAGCCATGGGAGAGTGACAGTCACCCAGCCAATAATTGCATTCAGTGTGAATGAAACGAGTGGCTGTGTTTATTGCAGCCCTGAGAAGATTACAGACACCCGATTTTTATACTCTTTTTCAGAGCACCTAACTTTTTAATATGCATTGGTGTATAAAGACAGTTTCAGCAAATATGAGAAAAAGTGTTTTAGAAACAACTTGCCTACCCTGCCTTTAAAGTAGCCCAGATGTCTTTCTCCCCATCCACATCGTATAGCTCCTGGAGGATCTAAACCTCCCCAGTGGATACTAAAGGTCATGTTCTCATGAAGCCAAAGGAACTCTGTTATCTCCAAAAAGCAGAGATGCAATCTGCGCTGTTCTGTTCTGGCTGGAAGACTTGTAATGTGAAAAATCTGCATGAAGCGTCCAGTTATTTCCAGTAGAACAACTAATGAATGAAAACATTTCTGTGAGAAAATAGAAACACAGAGCAAGAGTATGACATGGATGTGTTGCTGAACTGATGGGCTAATGCGGTGGAAATGTATATTATCCTAAATCTTAAAGTAAACATGGAAGATGTTCTGAGTTTGCATTAACTAGAGAGAAGGGTATTGCCTTGAGGCCATTATAAATAAAAATTGGAGTGCTTGGAACTATAATCAGAACATTTTTTATATTCACACATAGAATTGCCTTACTCTTTACTCATAACACAGGGCTTTCTTCACTGCAGTGATGGCTGTCAAACTATTTAAGTTGACGAGTCAAAAAAATTGTTTTATGAGCTGAGTATCTGGTTTGTTTCACGATATTACATAAAGAAGATAGTTCAGGTTTGGCGTCAACAGTCAATTCATTGGTAACCACATGACCAAAGGCTGTCACAGTCAGGCGATTACAAATGTGGTGTGTTGTGCTTGTATCCTACTGCGTCTAGTATGTGTAGTGAACAACGGTGTGGATTTGTGCATTTCACATTGAATAAATTTGGAGCTACCCTAAATTCCTTTCTCCTCCCCAGAGAAGAAGGGGAGGGGTCAAAGTTGCTTTCTCTAAGTGCTATCCCGACCATAAAACTGGCACCTTTTTGATTCCGAAGCTAACGCGGGGCCTGACTGTTAAACTGACAAAGGGACACGAGCCAGCCATTGGCATCTCCCTGAACAGCCTATCAAAACTGCCCCCCCCCCCACACACACACGTTTCCGTGGCAACTGACCTTATTCTTTGTTTTATTACCACATCAAAAAGGAAAACCCTTCTCACCCAAGTGTGACATGTTCCAGACACTGAACTTTGGATGACAAAGGACTGCAGTCTCCAAAGACTCAAAGCATTTAATTAAATCTTTAGTTACCTGATTACGTTTGCCTCTATTTGAGTAGTTATGTTAACTGTTGTTGCTATCTGTTGTTGATATTAGTGCTGAAAAGAAGTTACTTGTGCAAGGTTTTTATTTTCAGCAAGACACTCCTTCATCTACTGTAATCAATGCTTGTTCATAATACTTTCCTACAAAATCCCTTTAGAAATGATGACAAAGAAATGTTTTACTATACTCTTAACTGCCAGCTTGAATTTAAGGATGAATCAACAAATTCCCCAGTTCCTAAGGAGAGACGATCTTTGATTTAATCCAAGCTTTCCTCATGTAACCTGAGCTCC
>NW_025739022.1:0-2087 GCF_021292245.1 Micropterus dolomieu
ATGGGAGTGGTAGCATCATGCTTTGGGGTGTTTTTCTGCACATGGGACAGGGAGACTGCACTGTATTAAGGAGAGGATGACCGGGGCCATGTATTGCGAGATTTTGGGGAACAACCTCCTTCCCTCAGTTAGAGCATTGAAGATGGGTCGAGGCCAGGTCTCCAACATGACAATGACCCGAAGCACCCAGCCAAGATAAGCAAGGAGTGGCTCTGTAAGAAGCATATCAAGGTTCTGGCGTGGCCTAGCCAGTCTCCAGACCTAAACCCAATAGAGAATCTTTGGAGGGAGCTCAAACTCCGTGTTTCTCAGCGACAGCCCAGAAACCTGACTGATCTAGAGAAGATCTGTGTGGAGGAGTGGGCCAAAATCCCTCCTGCAGTGAAACGTTTGACCTCTGTAATTGCAAACAAAGGCTACTGTACCAAATATTAACATTGATTTTCTCAGGTGTTCAAATACTTATTTACAGCTGTATCATACAAATAAATAGTTAAAAAATCATACATTGTGATTTCTGGATATTTTTTTTTAGATTATGTCTCTCACAGTGGACATGCACCTACGATGACAATTTTAGACCCCTCCATGATTTGTAAGTGGGAGAACTTGCAAAATAGCAGGGTGTTCAAATACTTATTTTCCTCACTGTATATGAAGGCTAGTAACGAATGTAGGCTACATTAATTATGGCTATATGTAATGACTAGTTTACTATTGGCTTTTCTTTGTGGAGTTTGAATGTTCTCCCCGTGTCTGTGTGGGTTCTCTTCAGGTGCTCCGGATCTTCCCACCGTCCAAAGACATGCAGGCTAGGTTAATTGGTGTCTCCAAAATTGTCCTTAGGTGTGAGTGGTTCAATTCAATTTTATTTATATAGCGCCAAATCACAACAACAGTTATCTCACAGCACTTTTCATAAAAGAGCAGGTCTAGACTATACTCTATGATGTTATTTACAGAAGCCCAACAATTCCCACCAAGAGCAAGCACTAGGAACGAGCAGAACCATGGTTCAGGGTGGGCGGCCATCTGCCTCGACCGGTTGGGGGTGAAGGAGAAAGAGAGAGAGGGCAAGAGAGGGAGAGAGGGCAAGAGAGGAACAGAGAGAAAGAGGGCAGGAGAGAGAGAGAGAGAGAGAGGGCAAGAGAGGAACAGAGAGAAAAAGAGAGGGATGGAAGGAGAGAGAGGGGAGGGAAGCAGCCTACACAATATATACACACAGAGGTACAGACAGTAAAAGTGATGTTGCTATAGACTAAATGACTAAATGAAAAATGGTATAGATATTTATAGTAGTGTTAATGATAACAATCGTAATGTTAATGATCATAATAACAATAATAACAATAGGACTAGTAACAATGGTTGTTGTAGCAGAGGGTCTCGAGCAGGAACACGGGGGCAGCAGGTGACCCGCAGCCACAGATCCAGACTCCACAGCTCCAGAGCCAGAAACATCTGCAAGAAGTGATAGGAGGAGAGAGGAGAGGGACGAGAAAGCACAAGACTACCAGAAAGGGGAGAAGTTGTGTTAGTAACATGCAATAATGGGATGAGGTTGCATACAGAGGGAGAGAAAGTAGAGGAGGGAGGAGCTCAGTGCATCATAAGAAATCCCCCAGCAGTCTAGGCCTATAGCAGCATAACTAAGGGATGGTTCAGGACTCACCTGAGCCAGCCCTAACTATAAGCTTTATCAAAGAGGAAAGTCTTAAGCCTACTCTTAAATGTGGAGATGGTGTCTGCCTCTTGAACCCAAACTGGAACCTGGTTCCACAGGAGAGGAGCTTGATAGCTGAACGCTCTGGCTCCTAGTCTACTTTTGGAGACTCTAGGAACCACAAGTAACCCTGCATTCTGGGAGCGCAGTGCTCTGGTGGGGTAGTAAGGTACTATGAGCTCTTTAAGATAAGATGGTGCCTGACCATTAAGAGCTTTGTAGGTAAGAAGAATGATTTTAAATTCTATTCTGGATTTTACTGGAAGCCAATGCAAAGAAGTTAAGACAGGAGAAATATGATCTCTTTTCCTGGTTCCTGTCAGAACACGTGCTGCAGCATTCTGGATCAGCTGAAGAGTCTTAA
>NW_025739023.1:0-3342 GCF_021292245.1 Micropterus dolomieu
CCCTGCTGGCTGCTGGAGAGGACGCAGGTTTAAGTCGCCCCCTGCTGGCTGCTGGAGAGGACGCAGGTTTAAGTCGCCCCCTGCTGGCTGCTAGAGAGGACGCAGGTTTAAGTCGCCCCCTGCTGGCTGCTGGAGAGGACGCAGGTTTAAGTCGCCCCCTGCTGGCTGCTGGAGAGGACGCAGGTTTAAGGCGCCCCCTGCTGGCTGCTGGAGAGGACGCAGGTTTAAGGCGCCCCCTGCTGGCTGTTAGAGAGGACGCAGGTTTAAGGCTTCACTTTTCAGACCTGGAGGTTCCTGCTTGGTTCAGAGGTGTAATTACTGCAGAAAGGAGGAGATAATCTGTTATTCATGACTGATCGGCGGCGCCTTCGGGTTAGAGAGGGTTTGACCTGAGGCCGTCCACAGGAAGTTAAACACAGGAAGTCAGTGTGTATGTAACTGAACAACACACACACAGACAAAAGCAGAGCTGATGATGAGGACGGTGATGATGGCTAATGTTTTAATAATTCAGGAAGTCTCTCCGGAGCAGCGAGGCGCTTCTTCTCACATGAATAATTAAAGTTTCTCTGGAGCTGACGGCATCTCAGGCTGAACCCAGGAGAGGAGAAAAATGTAACGCACCTGACACTTTGGAAGGTACACAGATAAGAAGATGGATGTCAGTTTCATCTCTGTGTGCCCATGGTTAGCCTAGCTTAGCACAATGACCAGACATAGGAGGAAACTGCTAACCTTGCTCCACCAGACAAGATGTGTTAAAAATTCATTTTCAACCCCAATAATCACTCAAAGCTGATGAATCAGAGAGAGTTTTTATTGAGATTATGAAAAATAGACAAACAAGGAGGGGAATATATTTACAAAGAGAAAACAATTTACAAAGGTGGAAATGATACGACACTGGAACATGGCAGCAGACAAGAAAGGTAACTTAGACTGAACGATAAAACAAATGGCTAATAAATAAATGTAAACAAGGAGCACAACAGAGCAAGAAAAGAGACTTATTCCCTGCTCAGAGATTTATTCCCTCAGTAAACACTTTCCTGATGAGTTTATGGTCTCAGTCGCTAGTTTCAAGTCTTCTTCAACACAGCATGATGTTCATTTAGTAAATTATGGTCCCATTTAGAGGAACAGAGACCAGAAAGCAGAGTATAGCAGTTTCTCAATACCGAGTTTGGCAAGTTCGAACTTCTGTACTTTAAAGCTCGGACTTGGCAAGTTTGGCTCAGAAGTACAAACTCCCAGGAACGGGAACACGCAGTCCGTCATTCAGAAATCGGAACAGCAGCGGACTCGATGACAGCCGGACCTGTTAGCGGGCGGGACCTCACATCTCCAAAAAAGTCATAGTGAATTTTTAAATCAGCTCCGTCTTGAGAAATCAACCACATATTTGGAGTTTAAAGAGGTGGTATTCTGCTCATTTTCAGGTTCCTCATCTTATTTAGAGTTTGTACCAGAGCAGGTTTCCATGGTTATATTTTTGTCCTACTGCACATTGCTGCAGCTCCTCTTTTCAGCCTGTGTCGAATGCTTCGTTTTAGCTATGGAGTGATACATCTTGTCTCTAAATGATCTTTGTTGGGAGTTGCACATGCTCAGTTCCTAGTTAAGGACTACTAGCCAATCAGAAGCAGAGAAGGGCGGGTCGGCGAGAAGCCGGTAAACGGCTCGGGTTCAACCGTACGTGTTGCCGACCGGCTCGGCAACACGGACTGGAGCGAGAGTTTCAGAGCGGCGAGTTATTAATCTGTATCCATAAAGTTTTAACTGAGCTCTGTCTCTACATCACAGGAACAACTTTATGTCCACTGACTGCCTGGAGGGTAGCTAGTGTTTGGAAGGGAGAGGAGAGCTGTGTGCTGCAGCTCGCTGTTTCTGAGGGCGTGTCGGAGTCGCCGCTCGGCGAGCGTTATGACACGTATTTACTTGTGACGTCACAAGGAAGGGAAGGCCGGACTACAAACAAGCTGTTTTCAGTTCAGAGCAGAGTTTTCTGTGGGAGATGGGAACTCACTTTGGGCTTTTTCACTTTGCAAACCTGTTACATGCACTTGTTTAGCATGTAGCACTGAGTTCAGTTATGTAAAGCGCCTTTCTATTCTTTTCGACCACTCAAAGCGCTTTTACACTACATCTGCACATCACTGGCGGAGCAGCCACCAGGGGCAATTCTGGTATCTTGCCCAAGGATGCCCCCCAGTTAACCACACAGCCAATAAGCTACAGCACCACTTATTCAGCGGGTATTAGTTTGTATTGCAACAGGTATAAATTACTAACATTTAGCCAGCTGCTAGTCAGCCATTAGTAGTGCCCTAACCCTAAATGTGATCTGGTCACGCAGCGTTACTTGGATTAGTAACTGTAATACCGTAAAACTTCAATTAAGAGCTGAGTCCCAAATAGCCACCTATCCCGTTCCCTGGCCTGCTGTGGGAACACATTTGGACTAATAAACGCAGGTTGGTCTGGTTTTTATAGAAGTTCTCTGGATGCACAGCTGCTTAGATCGAACATAATATCAGTGTGTCAGTGTGGACACGCTGCACATCGTTAGATCAGTTAGATTCTCCACAATTCAGTCGTTCAGTTCATTTAACAGAAACAACGAGCCCCAAATTTACCGCTGTAACCTGCCTGGTACAAGAGAGGAAAGGGGAAAAAAAAGTGCAGACTCTCGTTACCTTTGAAGCGCTCGTTAAGTCTGAATGATCAAAAGAATCAAAACAGCTTTTCATAAAAATGAATCCAAGTTATGAATCCTGTCATGTGAAGTCCATCCTGCTCTGTCTGCTAACTTCTCTCATCCTGCACCGTGTTGTTGTCGTGGTGTTACTTCAAAATAAAAGCGAATAAGCCGTCTGTCGGATCTAGATCAAATGAATGACGTGTATTTGATATTATTTGATAATTCTATTATTCTGTTTGAAGAAACTGTTTCATAGTAGTTTCAGTTTTGTGCAAAAGGAATTAAAGGCAGGTATATGGCAGGGTCAATTTTTGCAAATAAAAGCCCGGGCTAGTTTTACGGTATGTAATAAGTTACGCCCAACACTGCTGGTACAGGAGTCGTTGTATGTTGTTTATTGAACAGGTGCAGAACTAGAAATGTTAGGAAGGAGACATTGTGGTTTTAACAGCATTTAGCATTGGAGCTATTAGTTGACGGGTGCAGTGAGTGAACACAGCTTCTCCTGAACGCAGAGCGGAGGTGTTGATTAGATCTGTCTGAACTCTGCTGTCGAATCAGACTACAGGATGGACTGCTCACGAGCTGGTTAGAAAACGAGACATAACATGTAAACCAGACACACTGGGAATTAGTTTTCT
>NW_025739024.1:0-976 GCF_021292245.1 Micropterus dolomieu
GGGGCCATTGTGGTGCATTATGAATACTTGTACGTTTGATTTGTTGACAACACATCAGTGCTTTTACTTACCTAAGATTAAATATTCAGGACTTCCTCATGATGGAGTTTGTGCACATGGAGCAATTGCTAGTTTTACTCAAGCATCTAACCCCCCCCCCCCCCCCCCCCCCCCCCCCCCCCCGCCCCGCCCCGCCCCCCGGCACACCTCTAGGAATCTCTAGACAACATAGTTCACATTTAAGCTGCAACCAAGATGTGTTTGGACTCGACAGAGACAAGAAGTGCAGGGGGGAACGTGCGAGTGATGCAAAATCTTCCCCTCTCAGTGAACTGCCCCAGAAAGCCAAAAAATACATAAGCGGATTCCAATTTAATCATGAGCCTTGAGGGGGGGTGAATATTAAAACGCCTCACCTCCTCCGACATCTCTTTTACACTACATCTCAGTCGCTTCGCTGACTGGCGTTGGCAGGATGTGGAGGCGTCCGACGCTGCAGCCTCCTGAATCTATAACGGCACAAGGCTAAAATATACATATTTGTATTCTCACATAATCAAAGCCTGAAGGCACTGAGGTGTTCAGGGAGGCAGCGCAGGAAGCCACATATGAAGGAACTCTTGCACCTTTTCTGCCAATTTCTAGAAGATCCAGACCTACTGCTTGCCAAATCAAGAGCCTGAGGAGATAAAAAATAATAATTGCAACCCTCCAAAACACTAAAAAGTGCAGGTACAGCAGCTTTCACCTTTTCTGGTAGAAAACTCCCGGGATGAGCTGCACCGCCACGAGCTGTGTTTAAATTCATATTAGCCACATTAGCTAATGCACATTCATTTTTCATGGAGTTACCTCGAGGCTGTTTTCCTCTCACCGAGTCTTCAACTCCTGAATGAGACACAATTCCTTAAGTGCAAAATAATGTTCTCTGTGTCTGTGTAGTTAATATTTTAGTTTGGAGGGAGGCGCTCGCCGG
>NW_025739025.1:0-12187 GCF_021292245.1 Micropterus dolomieu
AGTATATTTGTGTGTCATCAGCATAAATATGAAAAGAAATGCCATGTTTATGGATAATATGTCCAAGGGGAAGCAGATACAAGGAAAACAAAATGGGTCCTAAGACCAACCCCTAAGGCACACCATATTTAACTGGACAGAATGAGGAGACATAGTTGTTTACAGACACGCAAAACTTCCTATTTGACAGGTAGGATGAAAACCATTCTAGGGCAGTACCAGAGATCCCCACCCAGTGCCTCAGTCTGTCTAACATGATGTTGTGATCAATGGTGTCAAAAGCAGCGCTAAGGTCCAGGAGTACAAGGACTGAGCACATGCCTTCATCAGCAGACATTAAAAGGTCATTCGTGACTTTAAGCAGGGCAGTCTCAGTGCTGTGGTACTTCCTAAAACCAGACTGAAACTTTTCAAATAATTTGTTATTTTCCAGTACAGTGAGCAGCTGTTTGGACACAATTCTTTCTAGAATCTTTGCAATAAAAGGCAGTTTTGAAATTGGTCTAAAATTATGTGGGAGGGAGGGATCTAAACCAGGTTTCTTTAAAAGTGGGTTCACGCAAGCCGTTTTAAAATAATCAGGGACACAACCAGTAGATAGGGAGCTGTTGACCACCAGGGGGTTCTGCGCTCGCGCCCATTATGCAAACTGGCACATCAGATCCTCTTGTGGTCCCAAACAGAGACTGCTGTCTCTCAGAGCGATGTATATCCCTGGGACCCAGAATCAGGGAGCAGACCTGCTGTCGAGACAGGGGCTGAGGCCCGGGGAATGGAGACTCCACCCCGAGGTGGTGGAGTTATTATACGAGTTCGCAATAAGAGTTCGGCCCCATTGCGTCCCGAGAGACGGCGCACTGTCCCCTGTGGTTCTCCCTCTTGCCCCCACCCCTGCTAGGGCTGGATGCCATGGTGCAGACGTGGCCAAGGCTGTGTCTGTATGCGTTTCCCCCAGTCGCTCTGCTCCCGGGGGTTCCGGAGCGGGTCCGTCAGGACGGCGTCAGTCTACTACTAGTAGCCCCGCTTTGGCCGGCACGAGTGTGGTTCTCGGATGTAATATTGCTCATCGAGGGCCCGCCCTGGCAGGTCCCTCTGAGGAGAGACCTGCTGTCCCATGCGGAGGGCTGGATCTTTCACCCTGTACGGCTAAAGTGGAATGTGTTCACCACCTGGTGCAGAGAACGGGCAGTGGACCCAGATACCTGCTCAGAAATTATGATACTGGAGTTCCCCCAGCATAGTTTCTCCACGGGCCTCTCCTCATCCACGCTCAATGTGGCTGCCATTGCAGCATTCCACGCCACTCTGAGTGATGGGCCCTTGGGGAGGCTTCCACTGGTCGTGCGCTTCCTCCGTGAACCCCGGAGGATGAGACCCGTGACTCGTTCCAGAGTTCCCACCTGGGACCTGGCAGTGCTGGCTGAAGCCCCCTTTGAACCCCTGGAGTCGGCTGAGGCCAAGCACCTGACCCTTAAGATGACCTTTCTCCTCGCTATCACCTCTCTGAGGAGGGTGGGGGATCTCCAGGCACTTTCGATTTCTCCCCGATGCCTGGAGTTTGCCCCGGGGAGGGTCAGGGCCATCCTGCACCCTTGTCCAGGTTATGTCCCCAAGGTTCCATCCAGACTGGCAGGGTCCACGGTCCTGCAGGCGTTTCATCCCCCACCTCATGTGACGGCGGAGGACGGAAGACTTCATCTGCTCTGCCCTGTCAGAGCACTGAGTATTTACACTCTGAGGTCTTCCCATTGGAGGAAAGCAGACCACTTGCTGGTGTGTTTCGGGTCCCCCAAGGCTGGGCTCCCCGCTAAACACACCATCAGCAACTGGATCGTTCAGTCTATTTCCCTGGCCTATCAGGTGCGCGGTTTGCCTTCACCTATGGCCGTAAGGGCACACTCTACTCGAGGCATGGTGGCTTCACGGGCCCTCCTCGCAGGGGCGTCACTCCAGGATTTGTGTGATGTGGCTGGCTGGGCCACCCCTCACACTTTCATCCGGTTTTACAGTCTGGACCTTTCTTCTGCACCCGGCACCCGTGCGCTCTCCTCCAGTCATGCCGTCAGGTTCTGCACGCTGGGGGCAGGCGGGGTTTCGGCGCGGCCATGAGTGGGTATCTCGTTCCTATAGTGTCGTCACCGACGCAGTTTGAGTTCCCTCGAAGGGGAACGTCTCGGGTTACATACGTAACCCTTGTACCCTGAGAAGGGGAGCGAGACACTGCGTCGGTCCGCCACACCTCACCCCGCCTGGAGTGCCTTGCTTCATAGAAAAGGGCTAATGTGTCCTGTGTGCCGGCGTGCTTATATACCCCTCCGGTTACGCCGTCACACACTACCGTTCTAGCAACACCAATAGGATTGGAGTAGTTTCATTCATAGTTCAGCCCTGCCACGCCCAGAGGTGTTCCCATAGTGTCGTCACCGACGCAGTTTCTCGTTCCCCTTCTCGGGGAACAAGGGTTACATACTTAACCCGAGACGTTCTCTGGCGGACCGGATCATCTGATAGCTGTAAAGAAACCACAGGGCTAACGCTAACGTTGCTATGTGGCTGTGTTTTAATAGTTTAATGTCCGGGTCCGTTTTTTTTGGAGAGGAGACGACCTCTGTGGTAATTCAGCTCCCAGTAGAACTCTGTCAGGGCTCTGAAGTGGAGCGGATCGACCCAGAACAACTCTCATCAGTTGTTGGCTGTAAACACTAGCAGGACTAAAGTTACAGTGCGGCTGTGTTAAAACTATAACTTAGCACAACTGTGCACTGCGCTGTAATAACGTTATGCTTTATTAAATGTCACAAAATTCTCAAAATAGATATTAGATATATGTCAGTCCAGTGACTGTTACCTGACAACAGACTTGCCTCTCATTACCCCGGTGCTGGCAGTAAGTCAGCCTGCCGAGTGAAGACAGACTCTGAGGAGGACCCATGTGAGCGCTGAACGTTCATTCCTGCTCCACAATAGCCGCGAGATGTCACGTGAAAAATGAACGACTCAAACCCAGAGACCCACAGTTGAGAGTCCTGAACTAATCAATTCTGTTTCCTGTGCTGCCTGCATACCACAGCCTGTAGCGAGCTGTCACGTTGTCAAATGAACGACTTAAACACAGTTATGAGTCCCGAACTAATCAATACTGTTTCTTGTGCTGACAGAGACCTTGCAGCTGCTGTGCAACGAGTGAACGTAAGAGTCCAAGACTATTCACACATGCGTGAAAATGAACAAATTACTCACTGAGACAATCCGTTCCGCCTGAGTCATATACAAGATTAGGTCAAATGAACGAAACATTCTGAAAACGACACAACACTATTGTCTCTTAGCTCTTGCTCTTCCCTCTACACGCTTACGGAGCATGCCCCATCTCCCAGCAATGCCCTAAAGGGTTCGGCCTGGCATTGCCGCAAAGATTTCTTTGTTCTTTTCAAGCCACACACGCGAAGTCTCGCTCCCTTTCGTGGAAGTTATCTTTTTCTTTTGTTTGTTTGTAATGTTAGCAGACCGTTTCAGTCGCGCAACTCTGATTTGAAGAACGACCAAGTTCTTTTAAGCTTTATTTTAGTCAAATTAACTTATGCTACTCCCACCGAAGTTCGGACCCAGCCACGTGGACCCCTTACACCAGCAGTAACAAAAGGACATCAAACCAGAACAGAGCCAAGGTTAACTGCCAGGCCAAGGATGTCCCTGCCACTGCGAGTGTTTTTCTTCATCCAGACAAAGCGGAAGAACCCCCAAAAAATCCCTAGCACAAAGCCAGGAATCGGGCAGCTAGCGTGGGGCCGCTCACCCAGCCTACGGCTGACAACACCCAGTAAGGCAGAACCAACCCTGCATTCTGTGATCAGTTATGTCGGTTAGTCTAATCCTTAGCCAAACTCCTAACCAAATTTACCTGAATTATTATCATAACGTGCGCTTATTAGCTATCTTGCTCCTTATGAATCAAATTCTTCCCCACAATAGAACAACTACATTTACCTTGAACCCCATCATTCTCATTGTTTGCATACTGTCTGTTTAGTCATTGTTTATTTCTTTGATGTATATTTAACTGCATTTATTTCACCTTAGATAATAGTTAATAAATGTCACCTAAATCACAGGAATTCTGTGTGTGTATTGTTTAACTCCAGGTCACTGTAACGGACCATACCCGGAGAGTCTGGAGGCCTTGACACAAGAGAGTTTTATGAATTAATATTTCCAAATATTAATATTCCAAATTTTTATTAACAGTAACGAAGGTACAGTGCAATAGATGTTCTTTTTTGTCAGAGTTGTTTTTTGTTACAGTTGGGGGGTATTAATGGTTCAAGGGGCCCACACTCGGACATGGGCCCTGGAGTATTGCAGATATTATATATATTAATTCAGAGCTGTTATAAATCTGTTTATTTATGTAGTATAGTATCAGATTAGCTGCACCCTGGGTGAAGTGGTGGCCAAATTTAATTAAGCAACTGTGGAATAACTGAACATCCTGTATTGAGATGTGTGATGTCAACTCTGGAGCTTCACCTGTTTCATTTTCATCAACTGAACTGTTTTTGTTTTTCTTACCACACTTGCGGTGTAACATTGTCCTGTGGAGGGAGAGGCTGAATGTCTCAAGCATCAAATCAGGATGTTTGCTCTCATCTGGGTGACTTTGCTTTTCTCTGTGAGAGGCAGTAATGCAGACACAGGTATGCATCATTATTGGAATCTTGTTATGTGCCAACCTTAAAGATATTCAGTACTAGTTCATAATAATTTACCACAATACATGTCCTTCCTGGGCGGCATGGTGGTGCAGTGGTTAGCAACCCCGGTTGCCTGTGTGGAGTTTGCATATTCTCTCCGGGTGCTCTGGCTTCCTCCCACTGTCCAAAGGTATGCGGCCTAGTTTGACTGGTGACCCTAAATTTTCCTTAGGTGTGAGATTGACTGGTTGTTTGTGTATGTGTGATGGATTGGCGACCTGTCCAGGGTGTACCCCGCCTTTCACCTGATGTCAGCTAGAATTGGCTCCAGCCCTGTACGCAGGATAAGCGTTTGATGATGGATGGATGGATGTCCTTCCTGAGGTGCTTCTGTTTTTCCACCCTGAATTTACCAGCTCATTAGCAGCATTACTCACAGTATTTATTTTTTAGTTACTTGGAAACTCTGGGATAAATAATTAGTAGTTAGTTAAATTACTAATTTCTTTACCAATAATATTCCGGTTGAACAAATATGCTTAAATTCCATTTTAGTGTTTGCTGAACGCTGCTGACAACAGCAGTAATATAAAACAAAAAGAGTATATGCATCTATCAGAAGTTGTAGCCTTTCTTCATCGTTTATTAAAGATGGTGTATTGTCAATTCATAAATATCCTCCATTCCAGTTTTTCTCTCACTGTTTGCATTAACAGGAGTATCAGCTTAGCAAAAACAAGACTGTCAAAATGGTGTCTGTATCACTAGTTATAGCTTCACACCCCAAAATATAATTTGATACAAATATGAACAATCTAAACAAAGATGTAGTGATGCAAGGCTTAAGACTTTCCTCTTTGATAAAGCTTATAGTTAGGGCTGGCTCAGGTGAGTCCTGAACCATCCCCTTAGTTATGCTGCTATAGACCTAGACTGCTGGGGAATTTCCTCTGATGCACTGAGCTCCTCTCTCCTCCTATTTCTCTCCCTCTCTATGCAACCTCATCCTGTTAATGCAGGTTACTAACTGGACTTCTTCCCTTTCCCGTAGTCTTGTGCTTTCTCGTCACTTTCTGCAGGTGTTTCTGGCTCTGTAACTGTGGAGTCTGGATCTGTAGTTGAGAGCGACCTGCTGCCCCCGTGTTCCTGCTCAACACCTTCTGCTACAATTATTATTACTAGTCCTTTTGTTATTATTATTGTTATTAATATTATTAACACTACTATAAATATCTGTACCATTATTCATTTCAGTCTATACCACTATTACCTTTACAAGCTGTACTTCTGTGTGGATATTGTGTTGGCTACTCCCTCCTGTAAGTTTGTGCAATTTACATTTAATTAAATGACTACAGGACTTAAGGGAAGATTTTTTTGTTTGTTTTTTGAGATCTTGGGCTAGTTCTCTGGCCTTTTCATACACATTATTTGACAATACAAAATTTAAAGGTGACTCACTCACTGGGTCTATATGGCTAATGAAAAGTGGCCAAAACATGTACAGCATAATGATAATACTAGAACAGTTATACAATCTACATTATGTCATTTCTTATTGTAGGTCCTGTGCAACATTGCAGATCTGAAGTGCTTCCCCAGGCCGTTGCTGGTATAGTGGAAGTGTCTTCTACAGAATCTACGTGATGTTCCTTTGGTATGTTACTCCATCTGCATGTTATGTTTAAATGGTATGTTGATGCACTGGAGACTTTTAGGCAAAAGATCATGACTCATTCTATATTTTTCTCCAAAGGAAAGCAAGAAAAAAAGTGAAACCAAGTCAAGTGGACAGAACTTAGAAGTCACTGCAGAAAACAGACAGATCACCAGAGTATGGTGTTATTGGACATCCTTTGAAGTGACAAATCAGCTTTCACAATGTCTTTACAGTCTTCAGGGATGGTTTTCAGACAGCGTCCCTGAAGGATTTTTTGCACTGGAATAAATAAATTTTGGACAAAAATTGTTGTTGAAGCTTTTATACCATCATTCATTTTCTATAAATGCCTGAGTAAATGTACTCAGTTCTCACATTTGGCAGTTAATTGGTCACATCTTCAGCTGTGTGAGATTTCGGTTTGATTTAAACCATTAAATGTAGTGTATTGTTTAAATTTCATCCTGCAGTAGGCAATGGTCTTAATATCTAGGTTGTCAGTACTTAAAATAAAATAAAAATGTTTGCTAGCAGTACCAGTACTACACCATGTCACTGCTAGTAATAAAATATTTTCCCTGTACTCTCAGTTTGAATATACGCATTTAACCTTTATGTAAAATCAGGAACTTGACAACCCTGTCAGAGACCATCTAGTATTTGAATGTCAAAATGTTTTTGGCTGTTTTTGGCTGTCAAACTCCAGCGCTGCTTTTGTTGGTCCTAGGTCATCCCTGTTCACACCTAAGGCAGATTTCCAGCAGAAATATCATTGGCAGAGAAAAGCTCCACTGGAGGAGCTGGAGTTCTTTTGTAGATTTCTCAAAAAGTCTGGATATGTGATTTTTAAGATTCTCTTTTTAATGTAAGATTTCCCAATTGATTGTTATGATGTTTATAAATATGCAGACTAAGCAGATTTGCAGTCAACCTTTTTTAACCTCTAGTAACTCAGCCATTTCTACAGGTTCTGCTATAAGTGGTCAATATGTACGGTTTAAGAATAGAGGGTGTCATTTGCTGTAAAGCTGTGACATTGGGCTATGTAAACAAAATTAGATTTTTGACCAGTAAATTATTGAGACAAAAGTGTAGCCAGTTCTTTGCTAAAAATAGTCTGAATATGGCACCTTTTAAAACAGATAGTTATCAGAGATACTGAGAAACAATGTTGTACAATATTTAAATGAATAAACACTTCAGTGTCTTTGCTGGAGACAGTATCTACAGATATTGCATAACAAACCATAAAATGCTTCCAATTCAAAGAGGCTGCTCGTGTGATGCTTTGCACAATGAAGCTCCTCTCTGATAAATAAAGTTATTTGAATTGAATTGAATAGTAGGTAATACAGACACTTAACAGTGAAGCATGTGTGCAGTGTGAGTTGTGGATTGCAGAAGCGATTTATTTAAGAGTAAGCAATGACATCCAGTTGTTCACTAGTAACACTGCAAAACACACATTGTATAAAAATACACTTTAGGAGAAGTGTTCACTGCTTCTGCTGGTTTGTTGGTTTCTCAAGATGACAAAAATCACACATTTACAGTACTTCCCTTTTCAAAACATTTTGCATTACTTCAGTCATTGAGAGGATAAAAGAGCAAACAAAAACATTTTCTCTTTATTATTCAATGTTAAAGGTTTAAATGTGTAATTAGTTATATGTAACACATAATGTGATATTATGAGACTATAAGTGTGTAAAAGCCTGCCAGTCTCAGTAGTGGAGAACTGGGGACTTCCTGAAACCTTGTTGTTGCACAAAAAGGAAAAAAACAGAAATGAGAGGAGAGGAAGGGTCAGTTCAGAGCCGGAGAACGAGTCCAAAAGTTTTTGTTTTAAAATGTGTTTTTGGACTGCAAATGGAAGTTGCTGAAGTGATTAATTCTTCCCTAACTAATTTCAAAATAATATATATTGCTTTTTGACGTTTGTGAATTTTCTGGTAGTAGGGGTGGACTGTCCTATAGAGTGCTTTAGTAAATGATTCAGGGAGCCCAAAGCTACAGTTGTTGTAGAGATTATTGTAGTAAGTAAAGTAACAGTATAAAAGACCATTTGAGAACAGATGTCATAAGGTCCCTTTTACAAATGAAAAAAGGGTTAGTAACATGCTTGGGTAAGTATCTATCACGCAACTACGGAATACATGCAATATCCTGTATTAAGATCTCAGATGTCAGCTGTGGAGTTTCCTTTGGTTCAGTTTCTGCATGTTTACTACACTTTCAGTGTAATTTTGTCCTGTGGAGTGAGCACATCAAATCGGGATGTTTGTTCTCATCTGGGCGACTTTGCTTTTCTCTGTAAGAGGCAGCAATGCAGACACAGGTATGCATTTTTATTAAAATCTTGTTGTGATGCCAACTTTAAAGATATGGATAACGATGAAAAATCAACAAACTACCACACACTGGTCTTACTTTACTACCTTTCTTGTTTCATATGAATAACAATGTTAGCAATAATTTTCCCTGTAAATGTTTACCTGACTTGCTCTTCCAAATTACAACTATTTAGTTTTTCCACCCTGAATTTACCAGCTCACAGCATTCATTGACTTACTTGGAAACTTTGAATAAATAGTTAATCGTTTTGTAAATTACTGTTTTCTTTCCCCACATTATTAGGGATAAAGAAATATATTAAATGCTGAAATTCCCATGTAATGTTTGCTCAATGCTGCTGACAACAGCAGTTATATTAAACAAAAACAAAATATGTATCTGCACACATTATTACTATCTCATTCACTACTACTATTTATCATTACATTTCTGATAATACTGTAAAGTACTGTACATCCACACTCCTTAATATTTCATATTTGTTTTTATGTTGTATTTTCTACTTACCTACTTTCTATTATTATTTATATTTCTTAATATCCTGACATGCAAAGTGAGAATTGTTACAAAATTATTTTTCCTCTGGGATCAATAAAATATAAATATCCTCTATCCCTGTTTTTCTCTCACTGTTTGCATTAACAGGAGCATCAGTGGAGAAAAGAACACACTGTCAAAGTGATTTCTGTATCACTCTTAATGAAGGAGAAACAACAGCAGAGGCTGGACTCTGTGTTGTGATACCGTGTTCTTTCACCACTAGTTATGGCTTCACACCCCAAAATATAATTTGGTACAAATGTGAACAATCTAAACCAAGATGTGTTGATTCAGACGTAATATTCCAAACTAACAACAACAGACAAGTTCAGTCTGGGTCTGAAGGACGAGTGTCACTATTGGAGCCTGACGTGAGTCAGAAGAACTGCAGCATCATCATCAGTGACCTCACTGAGTCAGACTCTGGATCATATCAGCTCAGAGTTACTGGTGTCACCTGGTATGAGAGGGCAGAGGGATTTACATTCTCTCCAAGAGCAACTGTCTCTGTTACAGGTATGACCAGCTACAACAAAAATATACAGTGAAGATTTTTATTGTTGTGCTGAAAAAGTGCATCAACATATTTGTTATATTTGCAGTCTTAATGGAGCATAAATAATGTTGTTGCCCATTGAAATGTTCAACAAAGTATCTGATTGTTTTGGCCCAAATGTTAGTGAATGATCATCATGCTGCTCACCTGATTCCACTCATGGACTGCTCTCTCATTAGATCTGATCCAGAAGCCCACAGTTATGGTTCCTCCACTAACAGAGGGACAGCAGACCACACTGACATGCACTGCTCCTGGTCTCTGCTCTGGATCTGATCCTGAAATCACCTGGCTGTGGAGAGGACCAGGACAGAACGACTCTCACATCACAGGAAACATCACTGCTTTCAAGACTGAGAATCTGACTGCTGTCACACAAAGACACAGCTCAACTTTGATGTTTAACTCTTCAGCTGAACACCACGGCACCAATGTCACCTGCAGGGTCAGGTTCACAAATAACATCACTACAGAGGAGACAGTGACTCTGAATGTGACCTGTGAGTAGCACCTACTGTCTGTTATCACATTTACCTTTCATCTAAAGTATTTGTTAAGAGATGTTCTCTCATGTCACTTCTGATGGTTTTCTGAGCTGTGTTCAATTTTATAAATCCAGTCTTCTTACAGGAAAGTTGGGAATTTGGAGGTGCTATATAACATTGTAAATAATATCATATATCACTTTGTCTCATAGATGTAAAGGAAGTTAAAATCACTGGGAAAACACGTGTGAAGGAGGGTGAGACTCTGAATCTGACCTGCAGTGTTGAAAGTTTCCCTCCATCTCTAATCACATGGACTATATATTCTGACAAATACAAGCAAAATGGAACAGAAACTACTCAGCAGAACGACACTGAAACCTACCTGCAGGAAGAAAGTGGAATAGGAACTTTTTCCATCGCTAACATGACAGCAGAAGATTCAGGACAGTACACCTGCACAGCCAAACATCTGAACAACACCCTGATCCAAAACGTTGATGTAACAGTGATGTGTAAGTACATTTCATGTAGTATTTCCTCTTCTAGTTAACTGAAACTGAGATGATTTCATTTTTGACTATTTGCCTTAGTTTCTAATGTAAATAAGAAAAGCCCTTGAAGGCATTGTGAAGGCTTCCAGGTTGTCCTCACTGTAGCCACGTGTTTGGAATAATAAAAACTTGTCTGTGAAAACCACTGTGTAGAGCTCGAACATGTTGAGACTTTGGCGCCTTCCAGTGGTAGTATATTAAAAAAACACTGCGACCATGCATGAATGCCATCACAAGATCATTTACTTAATTTACAATGTGTAAAAGGATATATATCTCTTTAAGTATATACTGTATATCATACCGTGTATATTTTTAGGGGCAGTGTATGCATAATTTGGAGTCATACCCATTTAACTATTAAGTATTACTGGTAGCACATACACTATGGCAGACTTTTCCTATTTCAGTGGGTAAGAAAGTCACTATAGTGCCTGAAGAAAGTCTTTTCAAGTTACAGGACTACAGGACTAGTTATAATTGTGTGAATGTATACATTTGACCAACTGTGTGTGTGCTTGCATAAGTAAAAAACAAAGAAATGTGTTTTCTATCTTCTCTTCAAATGTTTTCTTCACAGATATGAAAAAGCCTGTAATCACTGGGAATACGATTGTTAAGGAGGGAGATGCTCTGAATCTGACCTGCAGTGTTGAAAGTTTCCCTCTATCTCATATCACGTGGACTGTTCTTGGTTCCAACACACACCTGCGTAATGGACCTGAGACTGGCCTGCAGAACGACACTGGATCAGCCACACTTGTCATTCACAATGTGACTGTAGAACATTCTGGACAGTACATCTGTACAGCAAAACACCTGGACACGACTCTGACTGTAAATGCTGATATAACTGTGACTTGTAAGTAGGCTGTAATAATGTTCTTGAAAAGGAAGTGTATGTTCACATTTTACACTATTAACCGGATTTATTTAATCGGAGGTCCTGATGTGTGTGTGTCAGCTTCCTGTGCGCTTTGTTTGATGTTGTGATTCTGTGTTTTTGCAGTGTTTCCAAAGATCCTGAACAGCTCTGGATGCAGAAATCAGTCAGAGGTTCTGACCTGTATGTGTATCAGTGAGGGGTTTCCTTTACCCACCATTAAATGGCCGCTGTTGAAGGACCACACTGAATACTCTGTTATTACCACTGTGTCCAAACACACAGTCAACAGCACCATCACCCTAAAATCAAATGACCACAACAGCACTGTTGTTCAGTGTGTCAGCAGCAATGAGGCAAGCAGGGAGGCAAAAGAGAACTTCACCATCCGAATAAACGCATCCGAACAAGAGGGTACGTTTCCTCAACTAAAACACTTCTGCTATTGCAGACCATTGCCTTT
>NW_025739027.1:0-1853 GCF_021292245.1 Micropterus dolomieu
ACTCACACATAACCTTTAAGAAACAGGTGAAGGGTCATCCATGTCAAACTGAACCTTAGCGTCTTCAGATTCATCAGGAACCAGTTGTCACCAGCTGCTGCTATGTTGCACTCTGTTTCCTCCACACCGTCATATTGTATTACCACATGGTCCTGAGCAGCAGAAACATTCTAAGGCCCATGCACAGTTTATACAAAAGAACTCCAAATACTGGACAAAAAGACTGTATCCAAATTAAGAACACTGGTGTCAGTGTGAGTTGGAGATGTTCATTCATGCTTTTATTTCCTCTTGTTTAGATTACTGTAACAGTCTTTTTACTTGTTTGAGCAAGAAGGAGCTTTACCGTCTCCAGGCTGTTCAGAACTCTGCTGCAAGGCTTTTAACTCACATTAACATAAGAGTACACATCACACCTGTTTTAGCATCACTTCACTGGTTACCAGTCCAGTATAGAATTCAGTTTAAAATCCTGGTTCTTACTTTTAGAGCCTGCATGGTCAGGTTCCTCCCTACATCTCTGAGTTGATACAGCTTCATACTCCGACCCACAGTTTGAGGTCATCAGGTCAGAGGCGGTTAGTGGTTCACTAAACTCATTTTAAAACCAGAGGGGATCGATCATTCCAAGCAGCGGCACCGAGGCTGTGGAACGCTTTGCCTCCCTTTCCACGTGCTGTGAATTCTGTTGATTCTTTTAAAAAGCAATTGAAGACGCTGCTATTCAAGCAAGCTTTTAATTAGACGTGCATTTTTTATGGTTAGTTTCTATGTTTTCCATTTGTATTACATTTTCCTATGCATTGTATTTTACTTTGTTGTATTGTATTACATTTTATTGTGAAGCACTTTGTGATATTTATCTGTGAAAGGTGCTAAACAAATAATTTTTTGTTTATTTACTATTAACCACAAAGTAGGCATACCAAAGGATTTTGTTGTGATTTAATGTTTTAAATGAAAGTCTATTCTCTGTAACCTGACTGAAATTAACATTTGATGCCATTATTCTTTTGTGGATTTGCCTGCTCAGGGACAGCTGATGAAATTTAGCTACCAAGCTAACTTATAGACAGCTGATAACTCTCCAATGTTCCTGTTAAATAAAAAGACAAACTATAAATAGGAAAGAGTACACGTAGTAAAAGTGAAGAAGAAAGGATCCTGTCACATGAACCTTACTGTGAGAGATGAGAGAGGCCAGTTTCTGCTCCCACCTCAAGGTGTTCTGTAACTAATTTAGTGCCTTTTTCCATTTTAGGAAAAGTCAAGTTTCACTCCTGAAATGCTGACTGACTCTGGAAAGACTTCATACAGGTAACTAAATCATAAAATGCAGAATACTCCTCTCACACTTTAACCTACGCTTCACCTCCTCTCAGTGATTAAACTTTAACCTACGCTTCACCTCCTCTCAGTGATTAAACTTTAACCTACGCTTCACCTCCTCACAGTGATTAAACTTTAACCTACTCTTCACCTCCTCTCAGTGATTAAACTTTAACCTACGCTTCACCTCCTCTCAGTGATTAAACTTAAACCACACTTCACCTCCTCTCAGTGATTAAACTTAAACCACGCTTCACCTCCTCTCAGTGATTAAACTTTAACCTACGCTTCACCTCCTCTCAGTGATTAAACTTTAACCTACGCTTCACCTCCTCTCAGTGATTAAACTTAAACCACACTTCACCTCCTCTCAGTGATTAAACTTAAACCACGCTTCACCTCCTCTCAGTGATTAAACTTTAACCTACGCTTCACCTCCTCTCAGTGATTAAACTTTAACCTACGCTTCACCTCCTCACAGTGATTAAACTTTAACCTACTCTTCACCTCCTCTCAGTGATATA
>NW_025739028.1:0-1509 GCF_021292245.1 Micropterus dolomieu
GGGCTTTTTCAGAAGAGGTTTAATTACAGCTACTTTAAAGTACTGTGGTACATAGCCTGTTGATAGAGATAGATTGATCATATCTAGTATAGAGGTGCTGACTAAGGGTAAAACATCTTTAAGCAACCTAGTCGGGATGGGGTCTAAGAGGCAGGTTGATGGTTTAGATGAAGAAATTATTGAAGTTAGTTGGTAAAGATTGAGGGAAGCAAAACAGTCTAAACATATATCTGGTTCTACAGCTGTTTCTAAGATTCCTGAGTTTAGAGATAATTCGGTGCCAGTTGAGGGCAGGTCTTGGTGAATTTTGTTTCTAATAGCTAGAATTTTATCATTAAAGAAGCTCATGAAGTCGTAACTACTGAGAGCTATGGGAATACTTGTCTCAATAGAGCTGTGACTCTCTGCCTGGCTACAGGGCTGAAAAGAAACTTGGGGTTGTTCCTATTTTCCTCTATTAATGACGAGTAGTATGCTGCTCTGGCATTACGGAGGGAAGTTTTAAGACTACTTTGCCAAATTAAAAGAGAATTTTCCAGTTTTGTGGAACGCCAATTCCTCTCAAGTTTCCGCGATATTTGCTTTGCTTGAGTTTCAGTATTATACCATGGAGCTAACCGTCTTATGAATGATAATGAATTTAGAGCTGATGGAATCTTTAAATTTAGCTACAGCACTATCAGACAGACATCATGTATAGAAATTTTTGCCCAATGGCGTGTAGTTCAGCAATACAAACTAAAAAGTTATCAAGCAGTGGTCGGATAAAGAGGGATTCTTCCAATGGAATCTAACAGAGAGATAAACGCAGTACTAATGCTGTCATTCTCAACGTCCACATATTAAAAATAAATAAAATATTAAAATCCCCTACAATAATAACTTGCAAATTTAGATAAGAATTCAGAGTACGGGCCAGGTGCTCGGTACACTATAACGAAGAGAATTGGTTGCAGTGATTTCCAACTTGGGTGCGAAAGACAAAGAACAAGACTTTCAAATGAGTTATAGTTTGGTTTAGGTTTAGAGCTGATAATAAGTAGGCTAGAGTCGAAGATAGCTGCAACTCCACCTCCTCGGCCTGTGCCTCGAGGAATGTGAGTATTAATATGACTGGGAGGGGTGGATTCATTTAGGCTAACATATTCTCCATCACCCAGCCAGGTTTCAGTAAGACCAAATAAATCAATATCATAATCTGATATTAGTTCATTTACTAGTACACCTTTAGAAGAGAGAGATCTGATGTTTAAGAGTCCACATTTAACTCTCCTATTCGTTTGCACTATTGCTCTTGTGGTTTTAATTTTTATGAGGTTTTTATGCACAGCTCCTCTTCTGTTTACCTTTTTAAATAATTTCGATGGTCGGGGGACAGACACCGTCACTATAGGATTTTCACTAAGTAACTCATGAAATGGAGGAGCAGAGAAGTGTGTTAGACTGCGACTCTGCGTAGGGTTTTGGGTGGGTAACTGCTGAAAAAGAAGGGCAGAGAAGTGTGTTAAA
>NW_025739029.1:0-1361 GCF_021292245.1 Micropterus dolomieu
CAGCCCGTCGCTCGTGTGCAGAGCAGAGTCCGGACGTCTTCATGTGTGTCCTCTGTGTCTCCAGGTGTCCCTCGGCACCAGCGACACGCTCTTCCTGTGGATCCGGCGGCCTCGCCCGGCGCCGGAGGGGCACATCTTCTGCAACCCCGTCGACCGGCGGGCCTACATGGCTCTGCTGTGGTACGAACCTGGACGGCCACTCTGTTTATTCTGTAAAATACTACAAGATACTGCAGAAAATACTTTAAGAGAACTTTAAATAACTGCAGGTACGTATGTGTGCAGACCAGAAAGAAAGAACCTCGGTCGGGATCCAGGTTCCTTAAAGCCGCACCAGTCCAGCAGATTAGCAGCAAACCACGTCTCTGAGCTGGTTTAGGTCTTCAGGAGGAACCAATGGGCTCGCGGCTCGCAGCCTCAGACAGGAAGTCACGTGTGTGTGTTTTATCCCCAGCTTCAAGAACGGCTCTCTGACGAGGGAACGCATCAGGAACGAGTGTGCTGGAGGATCATGGGAAGGGTTTTCTGCCGCCTTGAGGGACACGCCGCTGGGAAACAACGGGAACATAGGTGAAGCTTCCTTCCTTCCTTCACTGTTCCTTTATTTATCCTTCCTTCCTTCACTGTTCCTTTATTTATTCTTCCTTCCTTCACTGTTCCTTTAGTTATCTGTCCTTCCTTCCTTCCTTCCTTCACTGTACCTTTATTTATCTGTCCTTCCTTCACTGTTCCTTTATTTATCCTTCCTTCCTTCACTGTTCCTTTATTTATCCTTCCTTCCTTCACTGTTCCTTTATTTATCCTTCCTTCCTTCACTGTTCCTTTAGTTATCCTTCCTTCCTTCACTGTTCCTTTAGTTATCTGTCCTTCCTTCCTTCCTTCCTTCCTTCCTTCCTTCACTGTACCTTTATTTATCTGTCCTTCCTTCCTTTACAGTTCCTTTAGTTATCTGTCCTTCCTTCCTTCCTTCCTTCCTTCACAGTTCCTTTATTTATCCTTCCTTCCTTCACTGTTCCTTTATTTATCCTTCCTTCCTTCACTGTTCCTTTAGTTATCTGTCCTTCCTTCCTTCCTTCCTTCCTTCCTTCCTTCACTGTACCTTTATTTATCTGTCCTTCCTTCCTTCACAGTTCCTTTAGTTATCTGTCCTTCCTTCCTTCCTTCCTTCCTTCACAGTTCCTTTAGTTATCTGTCCTTCCTTCCTTTCCTTCCTTCCTTCCTTCACTGTTCCTTTATTTATCCTTCCTTCCTTCCTTCCTTCCTTCCTTCCTTCCTTCCTTCCTTCACAGTTCCTTTAGTTATCTGTCCTTCCTTCCTTTCTTCCTTCCTTCCTTCACAGTTCCTTTAGTTATCTGTCCTTC
>NW_025739030.1:0-1281 GCF_021292245.1 Micropterus dolomieu
GGATGAGCTGCACTACCTGAACCACTTGTGTGGGTTGTAGACTCCGTCTCATGCTGCCACTAGAGTGAAAGCACCGCCAAAACATCAGCCAGGAAGCACAGGAACTGAGAAGTGGTCTGTGGTCACCACCTGCAGAACCACTCCTTTATTGGGGGGGTCTTGCTAATTGCCTATAATTTCCACCTGTTGTCTTTTCCATTTGCACAACAGCAGGTGACATTGAATTGAAGTGGACAGTTTGATTTCACAGGAGTGTGACTGACTTGGAGTTACATTGTGTTGTTTAAATGTTCCCTTTATTTTTTTGAGCAGTGTATTTCAGTAGGAGACACTTAAAAGAATATATGTACAAAATATGACAGTTCTATCTGTTAGTTAAGGTGTTTTACTTACAACTTTTTGTTGTAGTCTGAGGAAGACATCTTCTTCCAGGTGTGCAAGCAGGATGTAAACTAATCTGGTCATGTGACTTTTCACACGAGTCACATGATATTGATCAGTTTTAATCAAGACAATCTTTTTTTAAAAATTTTATTTAAAAGTTGAATTTCTTGCCCAAAGCCAACAACACACCTTTCTGAGCGAATGTGACCGGTGGGATTAGACGGGTTAACGCCCGCCCGCCTGGTATATTAACGGCCGCCCGGCTGGTATATATTAACGGCCGCCCGGCTGGTATATATTAACGGCCGCCCGGCTGGTATATTAACGGCCGCCCGCCTGGTATATATTAACGCCCGCCCGGCTGGTATATATTAACGGCCGCCCGGCTGGTATATTAACGGCCGCCCGCCTGGTATATATTAACGGCCGCCCGCCTGGTATATATTAACGGCCGCCCGGCTGGTATATATTAACGGCCGCCCGGCTGGTATATATTAACGGCCGCCCGGCTGGTATATTAACGGCCGCCCGGCTGGTATATTAACGGCCGCCCGCCTGGTATATTAACGGCCGCCCGGCTGGTATATTAACGGCCGCCCGCCTGGTATATTAACGGCCGCCCGCCTGGTATATATTAACGGCCGCCCGGCTGGTATATATTAACGGCCGCCCGGCTGGTATATATTAACGGCCGCCCGCCTGGTATATATTAACGCCCGCCCGCCTGGTATATATTAACGCCCGCCCGCCTGGTATATATTAACGCCCGCCCGGCTGGTATATATTAACGCCCGCCCGGCTGGTATATATTAACGCCCGCCCGGCTGGTATATATTAACGCCCGCCCGGCTGGTATATATTAACGCCCGCCCGCCTGGTATATATTAACGCCCGCCC
>NW_025739031.1:0-3669 GCF_021292245.1 Micropterus dolomieu
CCGTCCCTCTCTGCCTCAAGTTGATGTGTGGTGAGCGTTCTGGCACTAAATTGCTGCTGTGCATCACCCAGGTGGGTGCTACACACATTGGTGGTGGTGGTTGAGGTGAATCCCCCCCACTTCACTGTGAAGCGCTTATACATGCGAGTATCCATGATAAAGTGCTATATAAATTTAATTCATTATTATTATTATTATTATTATTATGAAAACGCCTACATCAGTCAAAATGCTGGTGAAAAAACACACATCATTCCGCCACTTTAGAGTGTGTTACTAATTATTTTAGTGGCGTTTGATCCAAAACTGAGCAGATAAGAATATGTTGTGCATAATGTACAAGATACTGAATATTACTGCAGACTCACCGTTTGAACTAAAAACCCTTTGAAACACTTGATATCGGCTATCTAGAATGTCTGTGTTGGTTTTGGTAGTATTTTAAGGAAGACTATATATATATATATATATATATATATATATATACATATGTTAAATGTTAATTGATTTAGCATATACTGAAAAAACATACAGTGAGTGACTTATGAATTGACTATAGGTTGCAGTGAGGCAAATGTTTGTCACATATCAGTGGATGTGCTGAAAACCTTTCAGTGATTTTGTTCGATTTTTTGGAGTTTGGACAGAGAAATGTCTAGAAATTTACATTTGTTGTAATAAGCCATGCCAACTTTGAACAATCCCTACCAAATTTTATGCATCAACTGTGTAGTGAGCCTAGATCAAACAAACCAAATTTTGTACAAATCCATGAAGCGAATTACGAGGTATAAATCTTTCGCATGTGAAGTTGCCCCTAGTGGAACGACTGCTCAGCCATGCTCGGACAGAGCATTTTCCAGACAAATGGCCCAACGAGTTTGCAAAAATAGGTTTTTCAGAAAAGTGATAAAAAGTCAAATAACTGACATTTTTAGAGCAGAAGACCAGTCATGCAAAGATGCAGAGAAACCCATGTAATAAAATGATGAAAGAAGTTGGACTCTGAATAAAGCTGTTGTCAAGATACAAAAACACTAAGTTGATTGTTATAGTGCCACCATGAGTTCAGTGAGTGCCCTTTTTTTGTCTGAGTAGTGGTTGGATTTAAAAGGACAGATATCAGTTCAATGATTCCTATCTGTCATCTGTTACCTGCCTCTGAAGGTGAGTTATTTGTGTGTGTCTAATACCACAAAGGTCTGGTAATCCACATGGAGGTATTCATTATTGCATTACTTTGACTTCTATATGTAAGAAAGAGACAGACAGACAGCAGACTTCATACAGCCAAGCCACATATTTGTAAAACACGCCCTTCTTTAATGTTCACCTGTAGGGTCACAAAACTCAACTCACTTTTTAATGTAAATTTTAAGCTGATATGATTAGTCGATTCATTGATTTCTCAATATATAGAAAAAACGAACATCCAACTACTTTGATAATCGTTTGTCATTTTCCATTTAAAAACATCTGATGGTTCTCACATGTGAAGATTTGCTGCTTTTCATTTGAATGATTTTAATAATTGTAATGTTTGTTAATAAAGTTGAGGTTTGGACACAAGAAGTATTGTGAAGGTGTCACTTTGGGCTCTGGGTAACTGTAGTGGCATTTCTCACTATTTACAGAATCGTTACAAAACAATCAATCAATCAATTAATGGAGAAAATAATCAGCAGATTGATCCAGAATGAAAATAATTATTAGTTGCAGTCTGATAGTTCAAAATGAGCTCCAGCTCAACAACTACAGCAGTAAAATGTCCCTGTGACTGTGCGACGGTCCCAGTAGCGCCGTGTCTGGGGCCTGTGTACGGTATGACTGGCTGTGTGTGTCTCTGCATGCAATCAACGGGATTGGGAGCACCTGGCCAGTGAGCCCAACTTGTTTAAGCCTGCCCATCCAGACGCCAGTGTTGGTTCCTGCGCCTTCCACACCTCTCTGCTACATTGTTCTTTTGTTTTGTTCTGTTTTTGCATCCTCATTCTTTGTTGCGGCATTATATATTCTATCACTGAATTATTTTTCCTCACACATTAATATAAATCAGGATTTTACTGCTTTAATACTTTAGACTCACATACTTTTACTTCAGTAACATTTTCAGTGCGGGACTTGTAAGAGACTGTTTTCACAGTGTGGTATCTTTGCATCTGTTGCCTCCAGAAAATAGTTGCACTGTAAAGTCTAACATAACAAAAGCTTCACTTAACTGCCACTCACATGAATGTAATAATGTACAACCTTTAACAGTGTGACTGACTGAGACTGACTGTGGTGACTGAGTATGGAAGTTCCCCTGAAGCTTTGGGGTTTTGGAAACAGAGAACACAGTGACACCTGGTGGCTTATGGAATATATTGCAGCACAAAATGAAGGATGAAAACATATCACAGATATTTAGGTGGTTTTATAAAACAAAATCCAAATTTGCAAAAAAGTAGCTGGAGTCAATAGCAAGGTTATTATAGGTTTGGATTTTTCATTAGTTTTTCAGTTTAGTTTTAATTAGTTTTTAACGTGGATTTGCTACTTTAGTGTAGTTTTTTAGTTTTTATTAGTTTCAGTTCGTTCTAGTCTAGTGTTCGTTTTAGTCTTTGTCGCTGCACGATGCCAAGCTTAGTTCAGTTTAGTTCAGTCCAGTTTAGTTTTTTCACCAATCATTAAAATACAAGTACAATCATTAGAAATAATGCACATTTGTTTAAAGGGACACCCTTTTTTAAGTGTGTTCATAGAGGCCCAAACACTAAGCAAATTACTTCCTGCGACCCAAACTAAACTAAACACAGCTCTGTACAGTTGTTGCATTCATATTATTTTGTACAGAAAGATAACAGAAAACATGTAAAAATCCCACCAACTACGCAGCCGATCCCTACCTGGGTCTCCCCAACCCTGGGATCTCTTGATGGGTAAAGTAATCGTGGTAATTATTTCTAATCATTCATGCAGCACACCTGGACACAGAACACATCTCTTCCTCACTGCCACAAACAACTGTCTCCACCTGCTGGCATGTAAAGCCGTCTGCTCCCAGCGCTGTTCCAAAGACTTCTATTCCTGTCATCATCACGCATAGACCAGTAAAACGAAATGTGCACATCCCACACAGAAATATTAGTAATCTCTTAAGGATTAGGACAACTGCACCAACTCCAGCACCCAGAACAAACTCATTTAAAATGGCTCTCTTCAATGTGAGATCACTTTTTATCTTGTCTGCAAATCTAGATTTTATGTTTTTAACTGAATCCTGGTTGCAAATGAATGACTATAGCCAGCTAGCTGAACTGTGTCCGCCTCAATATGATTGCTTTAGTCAACCGAGGGTCAGTGGTCGTGGTGGTGGGCTAGTGAGCGTGTATAGGAAAAATTTAAAATGTCATCAAGTACGCTGTGATGAATTTAACTCCTTTGAAGTTCTCACTCTTAAACTCGGAGGGCTGCAACCTATCATATTTGTTATAATTTATCGCCCCCCAAAACCGCCTGGAGGATTTTTATCAGAACTTCCTGGATTTTTATCTACTCTGGTTTTAAATTATGACAGAATTGTTCTTTGTGGCGATTTTAATATTCATGTTGATGACCCCAACAATGTTAATGCAACTGACTTTTTAAATATGGCCACTTCTTTTAACTTCAAACAACATGTCAAAG
>NW_025739032.1:0-2682 GCF_021292245.1 Micropterus dolomieu
GAAAACCTTTTCCAGAGCGCTCTGGACCTCAGACTGGGCCGAAGGTTTACCTTCCAACAAGACAATGACCCTAAGCGCGCCGCTAAAATAACGAAGGAGTGGCTTCACAACAACTCCGTGGCTGTTCTTGAATGGCCCAGCCAGAGCCCTGACTTAAACCCAATTGAGCATCTCTGGAGAGACCTGAAAATGGCTGTCCACCAACGTTTACCATCCAACCTGACAGAACTGGAGAGGATCTGCAAGGAGGAATGGCAGAGGATACCCAAATCCAGATGTGAAAAACTTGTTGCATCTTTCCCAAAACGACTCATGGCTGTATTAGATCAAAAGGGTGCTTCTACTAAATACTGAGCAAAGGGTCTGAATACTTATGACCATGTGATATTTCAGTTTTTCTTTTTTAATAAATTTGCTAAAATTTCTACATTTCTGTTTATTTCTGTCAAGATGGGGTGCTGAGTGTACATTACTGAGAAATAAAATGAACTTTTTTGATTTTTGGAAAATGGCTGCAATGAAACAAAGAGTGAAAAATTTAAAGGGGTCTGAATACTTTCACTGTACGTTGCTAGCGACTGCTTTTAACCAAGCCCTAAGCTCTGTTTCTTCCAGTCAATAGTCGCTAAGGTTGCACTTTCCCACAGCTGAAGAATAAATCTGTTTTCTACCTGTGGTACAATCCAAAAGAGACTGGCGGCAATAACATGATAGATGCATGTTGGTCTTTGTAGTCGTATAGCGAATTATATTTGGACTAGCAAAAGAAAGAACTACAACCAGCCTGAGAGAGAGAGAGAGAGAGAGAGAGAGAGAGAGGGATAGAGAGAGACAGAGAGACAGAGAAAGAGATAGAGACATAGATAGAGACATCAATAGAGAGATAGAGGGATAGAGAGATAGATAGAGACATAGATAGATGATAGATAGATAGAGAGAGACATAGAGACATAGATAGAGAGATAGAGACATAGATAGATAGAGACATAGATAGAGACATAGAGATAGAGACATAGATATAGAGACATAGATATAGAGACATAGAGAGATAGAGGCATAGAGAGATAGAGACATAGAGAGATAGTGTTAGAGACATAGAGAGATAGATAGATAGATAGATAGAGACATAGAGAGATAGAGTGTTAGAGACATAGAGAGAGAGATAGAGACATAGAGAGATAGATAGATAGATAGATAGATAGATAGATAGAGAGATAGATAGAGAGATAGATAGAGACATAGAGACATAGACAGAGACATAGATAGAGACATAGATAGATAGAGACATAGATATAGAGACATAGAGAGATAGAGGCATAGAGAGATAGAGACATAGAGAGATAGAGACATAGAGAGATAGTGTTAGAGACATAGAGAGAGAGATAGAGACATAGAGAGATAGATAGATAGATAGATAGATAGATAGAGACATAGAGAGATAGATAGATAGATAGATAGATAGAGAGATAGAGACATAGAGACATAGACAGATAGAGACATAGATAGAGAGATAGAGTGATAGAAAGATAGAGACAGAGAGATAGAGACATAGATAGAGACATAGATAGAGATAGAGACATAGATAGAGAGATAGAGACATAGATAGAGAGATAGAGACATAGAAAGAGACATAGAGACATAGAAAGAGACATAGAGACATAGAGAGATAGAGGCATAGAGAGATAGAGACATAGAGAGATAGAGACATAGAGAGATAGAGAGAGAGATAGAGACATAGATAGATAGAGAGATAGATAGAGACATAGACAGATAGAGACATAGATAGAGAGATAGAGTGATAGAGAGCTAGAGACAGAGAGATAGAGACATAGATAGAGACATAGATAGAGACATAGAGAGAGACATAGATAGAGAGATAGAGAGAGAGATAGATAGAGACATAGATAGAGACATAGATAGAGAGATAGAGAGATAGTGTTAGAGACATAGAGAGAGAGAGAGAGACATAGAGAGATAGATAGATAGATAGATAGATAGATAGAGAGAGAGAGAGACAGAGAGAGATAGATAGATAGATAGATAGACAGAGACAGAGACAGAGACAGAGAGAGAGAGAGAGAGAGAGATAGATAGATAGATAGATAGATAGATAGATAGATAGATACATAGATAGAGACATAGATAGAGACATAGACAGATAGAGACATAGATAGAGAGATAGAGTGATAGAAAGATAGAGACAGAGAGATAGAGACATAGATAGAGACATAGAGATAGAGACATAGATAGAGACATAGATAGATAGAGACATAGATATAGAGACATAGAGAGATAGAGGCATAGAGAGATAGAGACATAGAGAGATAGAGACATAGATAGAGACATAGATAGATAGAGACATAGAGAGATAGTGTTAGAGACATAGAGAGAGAGATAGAGACATAGAGAGATAGATAGATAGATAGAGACATAGAGAGATAGAGTGTTAGAGACATAGAGAGAGAGATAGAGACATAGAGAGATAGATAGATAGATAGATAGATAGATAGATAGATAGAGAGATAGATAGATAGAGAGATAGATAGAGACATAGAGACATAGACAGATAGAGACATAGATAGAGAGATAGAGTGATAGAAAGATAGAGACAGAGAGATAGAGACATAGATAGAGACATAGATAGAGATAGAGACATAGATAGAGAGATAGAGACATAGATAG
>NW_025739033.1:0-1379 GCF_021292245.1 Micropterus dolomieu
CCAGGTCTACATGTAAGGATTGTGATGTCAGTGTGTCCAACACTTTGGTCCAGAACAAAATATCTCACCAACGAGCGGCCAGAGGAGCTCAGTACATGTACAAACAGATCTTTAACAGCACATCTTCAAACTGAACTGACTGGACTGACTCTGTTTTGTGTTGCTCTTTGTAATGTTGTTTGCTGTTTCATTATTGAGCTTTGTGTTTATGTGCTGCTGGATATCATAATGTTGCATTTACCTGCATTATTCTGTCTCATTTAATGTTGTGTAATTTCTGTGTTGTGCTGTTTGTCTCTTTTCCAGGTTCTGGGTAAAGATGGTGATGATGAAGATGATGCAGTGACCTACAGCAGCGTGAAAGCTTCCTCTTCTTCTGCTGGAGCCTCAGCTGATCCCAGCGACCTCTACGCCAACGTCAACTAACCAAACAAATAAGAGACCACAGTGTAGTTACAGTTCATATTATTATTCATTACATATCATTGATAACTGATAAATGTTTTTATTCAACTTCTTTTATGATAATGTTCAGGATGTATTGCTGTAAAAAGCCTTTTAGTCCAGAAGGGGGTGCAGTAGGTTAACTAGTAGCACAATAACAACATTATCTGGCTGCTTGAAATGTAACTGAACATAATATATGGTACATTTAGCTTGATGAACTTGCTGTCAGGCACTTTAATGTGCTAGTGCTGTGTTTTTTTATGTTCTGGTATGAAAGTAATTAAAACAAACTCAGAGGAAGTGGGGCAGTTTTGTTCTTGACTGAGTCACTTTTGAGAGTTGAATTAAACAGCTGAATGAGAGGAAACTGTGGAAACAACACAAGGGTTAAATTTTCACTGGTGTTAATTCCAGATACTCAAATAAAGCAACAACTGAAATATGAGAGGAAAAGGAAAGGACACAGTGTCACAATGAGCAAGTGAAAAATGATTGTTTAGAGGAAGCAGATAAAACATTTGTCTTTAAGAAGCAACCCGTTTAGAGATTTGAAAAGTAGAAAGGGCAGAGAGAAACGAGAGAGTCTCGATGGTTGAGTCCAGATGGATTAAAATGTCTTTATTTGTAATGGTGCTTCAGTTTACAGGTCAGGATGGATATGACATGTGTTTTTGTTCTGTGGCAGGACACATTATCCTGCTGAAAGAGGCCACTGCCATCAGGGAATGAACTGAATTTACTTCAGGATAGAGATCATCTCATTTTTGCATAAAACATTCTTTAACAGAATGTTCACATTACATTTAGCTGACGATTATATCCAAAGCGACTTACTATTTTGACATATGTCAGAAGTTGCAACTTGGGGTCAAATGTCAAAGCATCACACTGCCTCCGCTGGCTTGTCCTCTTTCCATAGTGTATCCTGGTGC
>NW_025739034.1:0-1449 GCF_021292245.1 Micropterus dolomieu
TGCAACGACTATTGTTGCTAGTCTTATTGTTATTATTGTTATTATAATCATTAACATTACGATGGTTACCATTAACACTATTATAAATATCTGTACCATTTTTCATTTAGTTTATAGCAACATTACCTTCGCTGTCTGTACCTCTGTGTGTATATTGTGTAGGCTGCCTCCCTCCCCTCTCTCTCTCCTTACATCCCTCTCTCTCTCTCTCTTTCTCTCTCTCTCTCTCTCTCTTTCACTCTCTTTCTCTCTCTCTCTCTCTCACCCCAACCGGTCGAGGCAGATGGCCGCCCACCCTGAGCCATGGTTCTGCTCGAGGTTTCTGCCTCTTAAAAGGAAGTTTTTCCTTGCCACTGTCGCCTAGTGCTTGCTCTTGGTGGGAACTGTTGGGCTTCTGTAAATAACATCATAGAGTACGGTCTAGACCTGCTCTTTTATGAAAAGCGCTGTGAGATAACTGTTGTTGTGATTTGGCGCTATATAAATAAAATTGAATTGAATTGAATTAAAGGAACTGCTCTAAGCTTGTTTAAGTCCTATTTATCAGATCGATTTCAGTTTGTACATGTTAACGATGAGTCCTCCATGCACGCCAAAGTTAGTCATGGAGTTCCACAATGATCTGTGCTTGGAACAATCCTCTTCACTTTATAAATTTTCATTGTTATGCAGATGATACTCCAAAAAAATATTCAGACTTATAAAACTGTGCGTATGGACACTTGTAAGCAAGTTCCCTCCATGACGCATTCTCTAAAGATATAGTTTCCTTGGATGGCATCGCCCTGGGCTCCAGCACCACTGTAAGGAATCTTGGAGTTATCTTTGATCAGGACATGTCGTTTAAGTCTCACATTAAGCAAATTTCAAGGACCACCTTTTTTCACCTACGTAATATTGCGAAAATCAGGAACATCCTGTTTAAAAATAATGCAGAACAAAAAAAGGACATGCACTTGTTACTTCTAGGCTGGATTACTGCAATTCTTTATTATCAGGCTGCTCGAAAAAGTCCGTTAAGACTCTTCATCTGATCCAGAATGCTACAGCATGTGTTCTGACAGGAACCAGGAAAAGAGATCATATTTGTCCTGTTTTAGCTTCTCTGCACTGGCTTCCAGTAAAATCCAGAATAGAATTTAAAATCATTCTTCTTACCTACAAAGCTCTTAATGGTCAGGCACCATCTTATCTTAAAGAGCTCATAGTACCTTACTACCCCACCAGAGCACTGCGCTCCCAGAATGCAGGGTTACTTGTGGTTCCTAGAGTCTCCAAAAGTAGACTAGGAGCCAGAGCGTTCAGCTATCAAGCTCCTCTCCTGTGGAACCAGGTTCCAGTTTGGGTTCAGGAGGCAGACACCATCTCCACATTTAAGAGTAGGCTTAAGACTTTCCTCTTTGATAAAGCTTATAGTTAGGGCTGGCTCAGGTGAGTCCTGAACCATCC
>NW_025739035.1:0-8588 GCF_021292245.1 Micropterus dolomieu
GGTGAATAAATAAATAATAAGTGTTAGCCAGTAAACAGGTGCTGATTAGAGACAGAGTTACTGGGTTATTGCACAAGAATTGTTCCTGACACTGTGAGTCAGAAATCAGCTGTTCATCAGAGTGATGGCTTGTGGGAAGAAACTGTTCCTGAGTCTGTTGGTTTTGGCATACAGTGCTCTGTAGCGCCTACCAGAGGGGAGGAGCTGGAACAAATTGTGTCTGGGGTGAGATGGATCTGCAGTGATGTTTCCTGCCCGTTTCCTGACTCTGGAAATGTATAAGTCCTGAATGGAGGGCAGGCTGGCACCGATTATTTTTTCTGCAGTCCTGACTGTCCATAGTAGTCTGTCCTCGTCCTTTTCCAGATCCAAACTACACAGTGATGGAGGTGCAGAGGACAGACTGGATGATGGCCGTGTAGAACTGGATCAGCAGCTCCTTAGGCAGGTTGAGCTTCCTGAGCTGACGCAGGAAGTCCATCCTCTGCTGGGCCTTCTTGATGATTGTGTCAGTGTTGGGCTCCCACTTCAGGTCCTGGGATATAGTGGATCCCAGAAACCTGAAGGATTCCACAGCAGACACAGGGCTATTGAGTATGGTGATGGGGGGCAGAGTTGGGGGGCTCCTCACGAAGTCCACGGTCATCTCCACAGTTTTGAGCGTGTTAAGCTCCAGGTTGTTCTGACCGCACCAGAGAGCCAGCTGATCAACCTCCCGTCTGTAGGCCGACATGTCACCGTCCCGGATGAGGCCGATGACCATAGTGCCGTCCGCGAACTTCAGGAGTTTGACAGTTCAGTTCCCCTGAGGTGCAGTCGTTGGTGTAGAGGGAGGAGAGCAGTGGGGAGAGCACACACCCCTGGGGGGCGCCAGTGCTGATAGTCCGGGTGCTGGATGTGATGTTCCCCAGCCTCACCTGCTGACTCCTGTCAGTCAGGAAGTCTGTGATCCACTGACAGGTGGAGGCTGGCACAGTGAGCTGGGTGAGTTTGGTGCTGAGGATGTCCGGGATGATGGTGTTGAACGCCGAGCTGAAGTCCACGAACAGGATCCTTGCATATGTCCCCGGAGAGTCGAGGTGTTGCAGGATGTGATGCAGACCCAAGTTGACAGCATCATCCAATGACCTGTTAGCCCTGTAGGCAAACTGCAGGGGTCCAGCAAGGGGCCTGTAATGTCCTTCAGGTGGGCCAACACCAGTCTTTCAAAGGACTTCATGTATACAGATGTCAGGGCGACAGGCCTGTAGTCATTTAATCCAGAGATGGAGGGTGTTTTGGGGGCCGGGATGACTGTGGAGCATTTGAAGCAGGAGGGAACTTCACACAGCTCCAGTGATTTGTTGAAGATCTGAGTGAAGATGGGGGCCAGCTGGTCCGCACAGATTTTCAGGCACGATGGTGAGACACCGTCAGGTCCAGGAGCCTTCCTGATCTCCTGCCTTTGGAAGAGGTGGCTCACGTCCTCTTCACATTATTGAGTGCAGGTGAGAGGTCAGAGGGGGAAGGTGACTGTTTGAAGATGGCTCTGGAGTGGGGGAGAGGTGTGACTCTGGACTTTTCAAACCTACAGTAGAAACCATTCCGCTCGTCTGCCAGTCGTTGAGTACCAGCAGTGTTGGGGGATGGTCTCTTGTAGTTTGTGAGTGTCTGTAGGCTTCTCCACAATGACGCAGAGTCGTTGGCTGGTATTTAGCTTTTCAGCATAGTACCTCTTTGCAGCTTTGACCTCTTTAGTCAGAGTGTTCCTGGCCTGGTTGTACAGGACTCTGTCCCCACTTCTGAAGGCCTCCTCCTTGGTCTGACGAAGCTGCCTGAGTTTGCTGTGAACCAGGGTTTTTGGTTGTTGTATGTGCGGAAGGTTTTAGTTGGCACACACATGTCCTCACAAAACAGATGTAAGATGTCACAGTGTCAGTTAGTTCGTCCAGGTCAGTGGCTGCAGCCTCAAAAACACTCCAGTCAGTGCAGTCAAAGCAGGCCTGTAACTCCAGCTTTGACTCGCTGGTCCATCTTTTCACAGACTTTACAACAGGTTTAGCAGATTTTAGTTTTTGCCTGTGTGTCGAGATAAGATGAACCAGACAGTGATCAGAGAGTCCCAAGGCTGCACGGGGAACAGAGCGATAGGCGTCCTTTAATGTTGTGTAGCAGTGGTCCAGTGTGTTAGTGTCCCTGGTGGGACACTTAATATGCTGTCTGTATTTTGGAAGTTCATGACTGAGGTTTGCTTTGTTAAAGTTCCCAAGAACTATGAGCAGGGAGTCTGGATGTTTTTTCTCCACGTTAGTTATCTGGTCGGCCAGGTGTAGTAACGCCTCACTAACACAGGCCTGTGATGGAATGTAAACAGCGAGCAGAACAAACGACGAAAACTCCCACGGTAAATAAAACGGTTTACAGTTATATAGTTAGAGTTTGTCTCTAAGTGAGGGCTGCATGATTTCTTCAACACTGACATCTGTGCACCAACCTTCGTTTATCTAGAAACAGAGTCTGCCTCCCTGTGTTTTTCCCCGTGAGCTCCATTTCGCGATCCGTGCGGATGAGATTAAATCCCGGTAGATGAAGTGCGCTGTCCGGGATACGCTCGGTGAGCCAGGATTCGGTGAAACAGAGGACAGCAGATCTGCAGAAGTCCGAGTTAGTTCTGTTGAGGAGCAGCAGTTCGTCCATTTTGTTGGCCAGAGAGCGGTGAATTGAAGGAAGTGCAGTGCGAAATCCCCGCTTTCTCAGCTTAACCAGCGCGCCTGCTAGTTTTCCCCTGCGCCGTTTCCGAAGGATCCCGAACAGAGCTGCTGCTCCTCCAACTAATAACTCCGGGAAAGTTCCAGGGTCAATAAAGAGCGGTGGAATATTATGAGCAGTTGAAAGTCCAATGTTTAAGAGCTCTTCTCTGGTAAAAGTTACCAGAGAGGGACGGCTTAAGCCTACCCAAAAATTCCTTCCTAAAAGATATGTGAACAGGCTGCTGTCCTTGGTATTGTATTGTGCACAATTAGGCTAAAATTAAAGAATACAAACGCCCGTGTCTTCCTTGTTTTGCCTTTACTAGCCTACTGTTTGTGTCACTATGACCACCATCTTGTGCTTGTGTTCGTTTATGTTTTTTGAATGAGCTCTGTTTGTTGGTGTGGTTGACCAATAGGCTACAAGGCAGTGTAGGGAATGGGGGCAGGGAGTAAAAAAAATCTGATATATAAAATATATTTTTAACAAAAACATAACTTACATTTAATAACTGAGAATTCAGTTTATGTTTTCATTTTAATTTTATTTTTTATTTCTTAAAAACTCAAACTCAAACAGAGCATTCCTAAATTTCCCGCCTGTGTGTTTTGATATTTGAAAGATCTCTAACAAGCCAGACAGTCAATTCACCTCACATTGACAAGATGGATATTCGGACATTTTACAAAGGGAAAGACAAAGTTGGAAACCATACCGCCAGCAGCGCTAGCAACACTGGAGCAACAGTCAACGATAGTGCATGTCAATCACCTGCTACAGTAAGGAGGAGAGATGAGGGGGGAGCAGAGGGGAGCGTTAACTTCAACTTCAGGACCCAGCTAACCTTAGCTGCTGCTAACGCTACCACTGCTAGCAACAGTAGCACTGGGAATGGGCAGCCTTCGGGAGCCTTTAGGAGATAAGGAAAGTGGCCCATCTCAACCCATCCTGCCCGAGTATCCCAAAACAATCTTTGGGAAACAGCGATCATTTTCATTGGACTACTTCAAGACCTACCCTTTTGTTGAATATAGCCAATCCTCAGATGCCATGTTCTTGTAGCGACTCGAGGGTGGGGTTATATATAAACAAAACTAAAATTTGGTCCCTACAACTGAAAAGAACTAAAAATACCTTTATTAGGGAACCAAATAAGCAAGAACTACGCCAACACTATCCTACAGGACAGTGTAACAGGTCCTAGAACTGAGTGAACAGAGACATGCATCCACAAATATAAAGCTTTATTTATAATTTTCAGTTTGCCAAAATATACTTCATCTATTTTAAATGCATAAAACATAGGCCTCACACACACACTCATCCATTCACATGAAACCACATGAGGTATTAACAGAACCAATACCTGTAGACTATATCAGTCCCAATAACAGCAACAGTAAAACTGTTCCAGTATGGGTACAATCAGTCCTACTCGTTAGTCTATTCTCAGTTTATGCATCCCACCCGGATGATGAGCTGATGAACTGAGACGTGAAGTTACTTTGGTGGATTACGAGAAGAACGAAGGCCGTCAGACTTGTAAGGACCATCAAAGAAGGGGAAACCCACGAGGAAAAGTTCAACGTCAATGCCTATAAATTGGAAAACAATATAATGTAAGGAATTTCCCAGTCATATGTAGCAAGAAAGAGAAAGGAGAAAGAGAAATACACACCGCAGTTGAGAATGAACGCGCACACATGCGCTGGAGACAGGCGCGCACCAACTAAGTCCTCAGCCTAGCCGCCACACGCTACAAGTAATAAAAATTACACTTTATGAACTACGAAAACCAATAATACACATTAAAGAACAACAAAAACGCTTACCAATTTTAGAATGGACAATGAACCAGGTTGGGGAATACAATGCTGAACCCCGTGCACCCGCGCCGTGCATGCACGCTGCGCACTGGAGGTCCAAAAGAATCAATAGATTTGCGTGGAATAATTTTATAAATAAAATACCACGCGATGACAGGCAGTTAAGCTACTCACCGTTTTAATGTTTTGCAATGTTCACAGCACGAGCTGCGAGATACCCCTGTTGACTCGGGTATGCACCAATGTGCCAGATGTCTACAAACCAAGACGCAACAATTACACATGAGATGATGAAGTGCGGTTTATTTTCTCTGTACTCACCTATGGAACACGCAAGATGGGTGCAGATCACCGGGCTTAGGGCCTACAGCGTGATCTGTTTGAGTTTGGAGCAGCTCAGGCCGGGCGGACGCGTGCACCGCTCCCAAGCACTGCTTCCACACGTGTGTGACATCAGAGGCAGGCAAAAGGGTCAGCCCAGGTGAGGAAACCTCTTTTTAAAGGCTCCGGTGCGTGACGTATACTTACCAGTGGGCATGCGGGCATACTGCCACATTCTGTTTTCCATTTAGCCACTTTCAGTGTAGTAGAGGCTACAAAGATGGCGCTTTTGTAACGAACGGTGTTAGGGACTGGAAGATCATTTTAATTAAATTACAAAAACATTCTGAATGTGTCTCTCATAGTCAGTCCATGGAGCAATGGCAAAGCTATTTAACATCGAAAAGGATGGGCTCCGTTGCAGCACAGCTTAGCAGCTCTCACAGGGCTGCTGTTCAGACCAACAGGGAGTATGCAGCCGCTGTCGTTGATATGTTGCTGTATTTTGGAAAGCAAGGGCTAGCTCTACGAGGGCATGATGAGCGGGACAGTTCGGCCAATCACGGGAATTTTTTGGAGATGTGTAAATGGTATTCAAAGCATAACGAGGCTTTCGGTGCCAGGTTGAATTCCCCTTTCAACCTCACAAGCCATGACACACAAAACGAGCTATTGGAAATAGCAGCGAGAAGCGTGAAGAACAGCATCATTCGCAGTGTTGTGGAGAATGGATTTTACACTGTTCTAGTGGACAAAGCACATTCCTTTAAGCAAGAACAAATGACTGTGTGTGTGCGGTATGTAGAGGAACTGGAAGTAAAAGAGTGATATCTGGGATTTGTGGACTGCTCTGAAGGCGCAAATGCAGAGGCACTGTATGGCCATATTAAGGAGTTTCTGGAGAAGTGTGGTCTGTACAGTTTACCCGTTGTTGCACAGAGTTATGATGGTGCTGCTGTCATGTCTGGCCATGTTAATGGTGTTCAGAAAAAATTGCGCGAAGATCATCCATCTGCTATCTACATCCATTGCATGGCCCACAAATTAAACCTGGTCTTGGTGGATGCCTATAAAGTAAACCACAGAGTTATGGGATTTTTTCTCATGCTGGAGAGTCTGTACATGTTTTTGAACCAACCGGGGACTCATCAGGCGTACAAAAACACTTAGAAGGAGTTAGGCATCACAACCGAGCTAACTGCACTGAGTGACACTAGATGGACATGCAGATGGAAGAATGTGTCTGCAGTGAAAGAGTCAATGAACGTCCTGACGTCCACCCTGTCCGAGCTGTCTGTGCCACCTCACCGGAGGTTTGTGGAGGCGTCCGGTCTGCTCACTGCAGTGACGTGATTTGAGTTCTGTGTCTGTCTTATTACTTTCCATCAGTTACTCAGCATGGTCCATGTCACACACAAGGCTCTTCAGGGGAAGGAATCAATGTTGGCTATGGCCGCAAGTGTTGTGGAGTCCGTGATCAGATGTTTTGAAAAAATGAGGACTGAGCAACACTGGGATGGCCTCTGGAAAGAAATCGGAACGTTCTGCAAGTCAGTCAGTGTTTGTATGGATGAAAACGACGAAAGACCACACAAGCGGCCTGTCAAGCAGCCAGCTGCACTTGACTGTGCTCTTGTCACTTGCACTCTTGGTCAGAGGGAGCACCAAACAGCAGACACTCAAAGCATGAAACAGAAATCGGAAAAGGATTTATTCTTTCCTGTTTTGGATACTCTAATTGGGGAGTGTTCAGCAAGGCTTTCAGCACAGTCTATGGATATTGCAAAAAGTGTAGATGCAGTGTTGAGATGTGACAACAACCATGCAGGGAGTCTGCTCAGCCAATATGCAAATGTGCTCTCCATCAACCCCCAACTAGCAATGACTGAGATTACCATGATGAAACACAGCATCTCAACCCTATCCACTGAGAACATCAAAAAAGAACTTCTGGCTGGACATTATCCGAACTATGGGAAACTCTATCGTTTGGCTCTTTCCTTACCAGTTTGCACAGCAACATGTGAGAGGCCATTCTCAGCAATGAGGCCCATTCGAAATTGGTTACGGACTAGGATGCATCAGGAAAGACTATCAACACTGAGGTTGCTACACATCGAGAGTGACCTCACTGAAAAAGTCAAAGCAGAAGAGATCATTGATACTTACGATGCCAAGAAGAAGCGCCGCATATTGCTACATTAAGGTAAGACTTGTTTTTTGTTTTTAAAATGACAAGTACACTTGTGACAAGGACTGGAGTCTGTGTTACTGATTTCTGATTTCTGTCTATAACGGAACTCACACAACAGGTGACCGTTCATCAGTCTGGCTTGTTAAGAGACTAAACCCTTCCGTTTATCTTAATGTATCACAAAGACTACGGTCTAGAACTGCTATATGTAAAAACGCAATTATATAACTGTATAAATGGTATATAAGTAATATTTATAAAACATTTCATTTAATCTTATATGCATACTTCAATCCATAGCAAAAGAAAAGAAAGTGCGTATCTGCGTGCGTTTCCGTTCACTGCCACATTAAATTAATTAAGATGGCCATTGTAATCCAGCAATCTCTAAACAGCTGTGAGATGTAAACATAAGGTCGCCACTCCTAGTTAAAAATGCTAACAGACGATTTCATCTGCCTCAGGCGCTGTCCGAATCCATCTCCCTCCTACATTAGCCTACCTAAACTTCAACCTCACCCGCCGCCTATGAGTAACTGTAAGGAACACTCGTTCAAAACAAAACAAGATAATTGGTATTCAAATTAATAGTACGGGTAACTTTGCCTTGAAAAAACAAATTCTGAACTAGGTATAAACAATTTAAATTTCTATGATGCACATATTTTGTAAACACATTTTGGACCTCAATGTTATTGCTAATTGCTAGTAACACAGAAGACGACAATACAAGAGAGAGAAGTATACATGACATTCCATCAAACTCATTTTTGACAGCTATTTCCGGTCCCGCCCCCCCACCGGATGTCTGCATGTAACTGATAAGAGGGGTGCATCCGGTCCCGCCCCAACCGGAAATATGTCTGTATGTAACTGATAAGAGGGGGTGCATCCTGTCCCGCCCAAACGGAAATATGTCTGTGTGTAACTGATAAGAGGGTTGCGTACATCCTTCCATTGTGTGTTTTTCATTGATTTAAAGACTTTATTAAGTAATACAACTTGAATGAATTAACTAGGAGGTGTTTATGACAATAAATTTATCATTAAAAAAGTATAGCAGTGAGTTATAAGTAAAGGAGGAATCTCCGGGGCCAGCAAAGGATCAGTAGGAGGTTTCTTTGAAATCAAGTCAGTCTTTATTATTAAACAAGTAAAGAATAAATTGAAATAATGACAGTAAAGCAGTAAAATGGTATAACGGTGAGTAAAAATTAAACAGCATTATAAATTACCTTCAACAGCATGCAGCAAAATAAGAGTGAGTTCCAAAATTAAACTTTGTAAAATCTTTGCTAAAGCTTTGTGTGACAAACTTACCATCATTAAAGAACTAAAGAATAAATTGAAATAAATTACAGTAAAATAGTATAACAGTGAGTTAAAATTAAACAGATTTTTAAATTACTTTCAAAATCTTTGCTAAAGCTTTGTGTGACAAACTTACCATCATTAAAGAACTAAAGAATAAATTGAAATAATTACAGTAAAATAGTATAACAGTGAGTTAAAATTAA
>NW_025739036.1:0-2360 GCF_021292245.1 Micropterus dolomieu
TTGTGAGGAAGTTCCAAAGGTTAGAATGTTTTCTTTTAAATTATTTTTTTTACTTTGAATTTTAGAATGTCATGACATCATCAAAGGTCCAATGACATTGATGATGAAATCTGGTCTGCAGGCTTGTAAGACCCAAGTGTTGGTTTAGTTGCAGTTTTCTCAGAAGATCTCTTTCTGATAACACGACTTTATTGTCCTCGAGGGGAAATTTATCCTACGCACAGTGCTACTCGGCAAAGCGCATCATCTTTCTTTTAAAATTTTGTATCTTATTTATTACATTCAAGTGCAAGTTCAGCGTTCATTTTACATGATTTTTTTTCCAAAGTGCAAGTCTTTGATACAGAAATTTTATTTATTGCCTTTTGTTTGTTTTAACTAGTTTTTGTGTGGTTTGCACGGATAAGGAGTAGCACTCAAATTTTAGTTGTATATTTTTTACATTCAGAAAGGCTTTCTAATTCTAGAGACAAGCCGAAACAATGTTTAAAATAAGCAGACACAAGATCATGCATCAGCCCATAATGGAGCTGCTTCGTCCAATCGTCCAATTACATCTGGTCAAGCTGGCTTCGAATGACTGTACCATGGTGCCATTCGAGTGCATTACAAAGGCCACAAAAAATACCCTACAGGACATGTGTGTGGAGATTATGAACACTGTATCTGTACGCGTTTATAAGGAATTCCAACAAAGTCTGGCACAGAAGAGTGGCTTGCATTTGACTCAAAGCTGTTCCAAATCAGCCAGAAGGGCTTCTGTTTCTGATGTGGTACGGGAAGAAATCTTCATATCCCCAAATCTGGGTGAGATCGTTCCACTGATTCTTATAGACGTGATGGGTATTAAAGATGCCGTTAGGGTATGTAACAGCTCTTACGCAAAGAATCTAGCAATGGTCGTTGTGAATGAAATAAAGGAGAGGATAGCTGCGGAGCTCATAGGTTGTGGGAGCGGCAGTGGCAGTACTGGGGAGAGCAAACTGCTGGGGCATAAGTCTATCATGCAGGAACAGACATTAGAGTTACTAGTTAGAGATGTCTTCAATGTTCTTCAAATATGTAAACAAATGATCTCTACACCAACCCCAAATTATAACTTGACTGGTCACCAAAGACCAAAAGAAATATTGAAAGAAGAATTGAAGACAGAGCAAGACCAGGAGCTGTCTAAGGAGGAGGTATGGTACGACACCTTAACTGACCTGAAAGAGGATGAACCGGAAAAAGTGTCATCTGGGGAAAACCTTGTGGTTACATCCACCAACGCTGTAACGAGCATTGAGGGGATGATGGCCGATGAGAAACACAATCTGAATAAGCCCAGCCCTTCTGAGGATGCAGTCAAGCCAGCTGAAGCTGATGAAAGTGCTCGTCACAACACAGCAACTACCAGCGCTACTAAGATCGTCTCCCGGGAAGATGCAATCACTGATGAACCAGCTATGAATGAAAAAAATGATGTAGCTGCTTGTAGGCCAACAGCAACTACCAGCGCTACTAAGATCGTCTCCCGGGAAGCTGCAATCACTGATGAACCAGCTATGAATGAAAAAAATGATGTAGCTGCTTGTAGGCCAACAGCAACTACCAGCGCTCCTAAGATCGTCTCCCAGGAAGCTGCAATCACTGAAGAGCCCGCTATGAATGAAAAAAATGATGTAGCTGCTTGTAGGCCAACAGCAACTACCAGCGCTCCTAAGATCGTCTCCCAGGAAGATGCAATCACTGATGAACCAGCTATGAATGAAAACGATGACGATGATGTAGCTGCTTTTCAGACAACAGCGCACCCAGTCCAAGAGTGGGACGAATTTAGATGCCACTTAATGGTGTCTGTGGTGATCCTCCATATAGAGCAAAATATGTCCATTAATCTGCCTGCTGATGATATCAAAACCATCATCACTACACTGACAGACATGCTTTGGGCAGAAACAGCAGGCTCTTCCTTTGATGTCATGCCAAATTTTACACGAACATTGAAGGCCGTGCACAAGGATCTCTGCAAGAAGAAAAAAGCAGAGGTGCTGCTAAATAATACATTGACTTACACTGACATATATGAAACTCTTAATAGACACCTGGTGACACCAAAAAAGAGGAGCTGTGTTACCCGTTTCTTCAGATCTGTTTTCAAGCCATTCGCAGCCTGCTTCAGATGTGTACACCTACACTAATCATTGGCAACAACACCTGGTTACATTGGTGCCGTGACCTGGATGGGAGAGAGGTTTAGGGGGGTGAGTGTGAGGACCAAGGTTAGTGCCCATGGATATAAGCCTCCTCGTCAGCGTGTCCACCTCCCGTATCAGAGGTCACCGGCTCGAGTCAGGACTTTGCAGTACGTTCTCGGAAGC
>NW_025739037.1:0-983 GCF_021292245.1 Micropterus dolomieu
CTAAACCTGACAAAGCGCTTTTGGTGTCTAAACCTGACAAAGCGCTTTTGGTGTCTAAACCTGACAAAGCGCTTTTGGTGTCTAAACCTGACAAAGCGCTTTTGGTGTCTAAACCTGACAAAGCTTTTTGGTGTCTAAACCTGACCAAGCGCTTTTGGTGTCTAAACCTGACAAAGCGCTTTAGGTGTCTAAACCTGACAAAGCGCTTTTGGTGTCTAAACCTGACAAAGCGCTTTTGGTGTCTAAACCTGACCAAGCGTTTTTGGTGTCTAAACCTGACAAAGCGCTTTAGGTGTCTAAAGCTGACAAAGCGCTTTAGGTGTCTAAACCTGACAAAGCGTTTTTGGTGTCTAAACCTGATCAAGCGCTTTAGGTGTCTAAACCTGACAAAGCGTTTTTGGTGTCTAAACCTGACAAAGCGCTTTTGGTGTCTAAACCTGACAAAGCGCTTTTGGTGTCTAAACCTGACCAAGCGCTTTTGGTGTCTAAACCTGACCAAGCGCTTTTGGTGTCTAAACCTGATAAAGCGCCTTAGGTGTCTAACCCTGACAAAGCGCTTTAGGTGTCTAAACCTGACAAAGCGCTTTAGGTGTCTAAACCTGACAAAGCGCTTTAGGTGTCTAATCCTGACCAAGCGGTTTTGGTGTCTAAACCTGACAAAGTGCTTTAGGTGTCTAAACCTGACCAAGCGGTTTTGGTGTCTAAACCTGACAAAGCGTTTGTCTAAACCTGACCAAGCGGTTTTGGTGTCTAAACCTGACCAAGCGGTTTTGGTGTCTAAACCTGACAAAGCGTTTGTCTAAACCTGACCAAGCGGTTTTGGTGTCTAAACCTGACAAAGCGCTTTAGGTGTCTAAACCTGACCAAGCGGTTTTGGTGTCTAAACCTGACCAAGCGGTTTTGGTGTCTAAACCTGACCAAGCGCTTTTGGTGTCTAAACCTGACCAAGCGCTTTTGGTGTCTAAACCTGACAAAGCGCTTTA
>NW_025739038.1:0-918 GCF_021292245.1 Micropterus dolomieu
CAGATGGCCGCCCACCCTGAGCCATGGTTCTGCTCGAGGTTTCTGCCTCTTAAAAGGAAGTTTTTCCTTGCCTCTGTCGCCTAGTGCTTGCTCTTGGTGGGAACTCTTGGGCTTCTGTAAATAACATCACAGAGTACGGTCTAGACCTGCTCTTTTATGAAAAGCGCTGTGAGATAACTGTTGTTGTGATTTGGCGCTATATAAATAAAATTGAATTGAATTGAATTGAATGTGATGTCACTGCCTGACATCTTCAACATTCCAAAGATCAAAGTCACTGAGTGAACACATTTTAACACTTCAACTGTTCAATCTAACATCTGAATCATTTACAACTGAGCTTCGTGTACAGAGCCCAGAAAAAAACCTTGTTGAAAAATGGATATGGACTTAGAAGCAGTCATTCAAAAACTTGAAGGCATTAATATCAAACTGCAAAGGTATCCGAAACAAGATCAGAAAAAACATCTGGCAGAGCACCATGAAAATAGCCTAACTCAAAAAGAATTGGATGCTATGTCCATGGCTATGAAAGTGGCAAAAGAAGCCATTTTAATAGCCAAGGAAGTTTTGGGAAAAGAACTTCAGGAGCTAAACCATATGCGACCTGACAAAGCCTGGGATGAGAAGTGTAAGAACATCAAGGCAGAGCACTTAGCAGCAAGCCAGCAAAATGGGGCACTGCAACAACAAATTCAGGAGCTCAGGAAAAAACTCCAAAATGAACCAGCTTTGGAGGAAATGTGTAAGGTCATGAAGAAGGAAACGGAGGTCATGAGGCTCCAAAATTACAGCATACAAGAGGAGATCCAGGAGCTCTAAGAAAAGTGCAGAAATTTAAATGCTTTGGATGAAATGTATGATCAACTGAAAGCAGAGAATGTGGCGATTAGCCAGCAAAATGACAACCTGAGACAA
>NW_025739039.1:0-1473 GCF_021292245.1 Micropterus dolomieu
AAATTCAGATAAGAATTCAGAGTACGGACCAGGTGCTCGGTACACTATAACAAAAAGAATTGGTTGCAGTGATTTCCAACTTGGGTGTGAAAGACCAAGAACAAGGCTTTCAAATGAGTTATAGTTTAGTTTAGGTTTAGAGCTGATTAGTAGGCTAGAGTGGAAGATAGCTGCAACTCCACCTCCTCGGCCTGTGCCTCGAGGAATGTGAGTATTAATATGACTGGGAGGGGTGGATTCATTTAGGCTAACATATTCTCCATCACCCAGCCAGGTTTCAGTAAGACAAAATAAATCAATATCATAATCTGATATTAGTTCATTTACTAGTACACCTTTAGAAGAGAGAGATCTGATGTTTAAGAGTCCACATTTAACTCTCCTATTCGTTTGCACTATTGCTCTTGTGGTTTTAATTTTTATGAGGTTTTCATGCACAGCTCCTCTTCTGTTTAACTTTGATTTAAATAATTTCGATGGTCGGGGGGCAGACACCGTCACTATAGGATTTTCACTAAGTAACTCCTGAAAAGAAGGGCAGAGAAGTGTGTTAAACTGCGACTCTGCCTCCTGGTCTCAACTCTGGGTTGTCATGGATTTGGTCCACTAATAAACAACAGTTACTGAGTGTTACTGACAGTTACTGAGAGTTACTGACAGTTACTGAGAGTTACTGACAGTTACTGAGTGTTACTGACAGTTACTGACAGTTACTGAGTGTTACTGACAGTTACTGACAGTTACTGAGTGTTACTGACAGTTACTGACAGTTACTGACAGTTACTGAGTGTTACTGACAGTTACTGAGAGTTACTGACAGTTACTGACAGTTATTGACAGTTACTGAGTGTTACTGACAGTTACTGAGTGTTACTGACAGTTACTGAATGTTACTGACAGTTACTGACAGTTACTGAGTGTTACTGACAGTTACTGACAGTTACTGAGTGTTACTGACAGTTACTGAGAGTTACTGACAGTTACTGACAGTTATTGACAGTTACTGAGTGTTACTGACAGTTACTGACAGTTACTGAGTGTTACTGACAGTTACTGAGAGTTACTGACAGTTACTGACAGTCATTGACAGTTACTGAGTGTTACTGACAGTTACTGAGTGTTACTGACAGTTACTGACAGTTATTGACAGTTACTGAGTGTTACTGACAGTTTCTGAGTGTTACTGACAGTTATTGAGTGTTACTGACAGTTACTGAGTGTTACTGACAGTTTCTGACAGTTACTGACAGTTTCTGAGTGTTACTGACAGTTACTGACAGTTACTGAGTGTTACTGACAGTTATTGACAGTTACTGAGTGTTACTGACAGTTACTGAGTGTTACTGACAGTTTCTGACAGTTACTGACAGTTTCTGAGTGTTACTGACAGTTTCTGACAGTTACTGAGTGTTATTGACAGTTACTGAGAGTTACTGAGAGTTACTGAGAGTTACTGACAGTTATTGACAGTTA
>NW_025739039.1:1493-5603 GCF_021292245.1 Micropterus dolomieu
TTCTATTCTGGATTTTACTGGAAGCCAATGCAAAGAAGCTAAAACAGGAGAAATGTGATCTCTTTTCCTGGTTCCTGTCAGAACACGTGCTGCAGCATTCTGGATCAGCTGAAGAGTCTTAATGGACTTTTTCGAGCAGCCTGATAATAAGGAATTGCAGTAATCCAGCCTAGAAGTAACAAATGCATGGACTAGTTTTTCTGCATCATTTTTAGACAGGATGTTCCTGATTTTCGCAATATTACGTAGGTGAAAAAAGGCGGTCCTTGAAATTTGCTTAATGTGAGACTTAAACGACATGTCCTGATCAAAGATAACTCCAAGATTCCTCACAGTTACTGAGTGTTACTGACAGTTACTGACAGTTACTGAGTGTTACTGACAGTTACTGAGAGTTACTGACAGTTACTGACAGTTACTGAGTGTTACTGACAGTTACTGAGAGTTACTGACAGTTATTGACAGTTACTGAGTGTTACTGACAGTTACTGAGTGTTACTGACAGTTACTGACAGTTATTGACAGTTACTGAGTGTTACTGACAGTTATTGAGTGTTACTGACAGTTATTGAGTGTTACTGACAGTTACTGAGTGTTACTGACAGTTACTGAGTGTTACTGACAGTTTCTGAGTGTTACTGACAGTTACTGACAGTTACTGAGTGTTACTGACAGTTATTGACAGTTACTGAGTGTTACTGACAGTTACTGAGTGTTACTGACAGTTTCTGACAGTTACTGACAGTTTCTGAGTGTTACTGACAGTTTCTGACAGTTACTGACAGTTACTGAGTGTTACTGACAGTTACTGACAGTTACTGAGAGTTACTGACAGTTACTGACAGTTATTGACAGTTACTGAGTGTTACTGACAGTTACTGAGTGTTACTGACAGTTACTGACAGTTACTGAGTGTTACTGACAGTTACTGAGTGTTACTGACAGTTTCTGACAGTTACTGACAGTTTCTGAGTGTTACTGACAGTTTCTGACAGTTACTGACAGTTACTGAGTGTTATTGACAGTTACTGAGAGTTACTGACAGTTACTGACAGTTATTGACAGTTACTGAGTGTTACTGACAGTTACTGAGTGTTACTGACAGTTTCTGACAGTTACTGACAGTTTCTGAGTGTTACTGACAGTTTCTGACAGTTACTGAGTGTTATTGACAGTTACTGAGAGTTACTGAGAGTTACTGAGAGTTACTGACAGTTATTGACAGTTACTGAGTGTTATTGACAGTTACTGAGTGTTACTGACAGTTTCTGACAGTTACTGACAGTTACTGAGTGTTATTGACAGTTACTGAGAGTTACTGACAGTTACTGACAGTTACTGAGTGTTACTGACAGTTACTGAGTGTTACTGACAGTTACTGACTGTTACTGACAGTTACTGACAGTTACTGACAGTTACTGAGTGTTACTGACAGTTATTGACAGTTACTGAGTGTTACTGACAGTTACTGAGTGTTACTGACAGTTACTGAGTGTTACTGACAGTTTCTGACAGTTACTGACAGTTTCTGAGTGTTACTGACAGTTACTGAGTGTTATTGACAGTTACTGACAGTTACTGAGTGTTACTGACAGTCACTGACAGTTACTGACAGTTACTGACAGTTTCTGACAGTTACTGAGAGTTACTGACAGTTACTGACAGTTACTGAGTGTTACTGAGTGTTACTGACAGTTACTGACAGTTACTGACAGTTACTGAGTGTTACTGAGTGTTACTGACAGTTACTGACAGTTACTGAGTGTTATTGACAGTTACTGAGAGTTACTGAGAGTTACTGACAGTTACTGACAGTTATTGACAGTTACTGAGTGTTATTGACAGTTACTGAGTGTTACTGACAGTTTCTGACAGTTACTGACAGTTACTGACTGTTACTGACAGTTACTGACAGTTACTGAGTGTTACTGACAGTTATTGACAGTTACTGAGTGTTACTGACAGTTACTGACAGTTACTGACAGTTACTGAGTGTTACTGACAGTTATTGACAGTTACTGAGTGTTACTGACAGTTACTGACAGTTACTGACAGTTACTGAGTGTTACTGACAGTTATTGACAGTTACTGAGTGTTACTGACAGTTACTGAGTGTTACTGACAGTTTCTGAGTGTTACTGACAGTTACTGAGTGTTATTGACAGTTACTGACAGTTACTGAGTGTTACTGACAGTTACTGACAGTTTCTGAGTGTTACTGACAGTTACTGACAGTTACTGAGAGTTACTGACAGTTACTGACAGTTACTGAGTGTTACTGAGTGTTACTGACAGTTACTGACAGTTACTGAGTGTTACTGACAGTTACTGACAGTTACTGACAGTTACTGACAGTTACTGACAGTTACTGAGTGTTACTGAGTGTTACTGACAGTTACTGACAGTTACTGAGTGTTACTGACAGTTACTGACAGTTACTGACAGTTTCTGACAGTTACTGACAGTTACTGACAGTTTCTGAGTATTACTGAGAGTTACTGAGTGTTACTGAGTGTTACTGAGTGTTACTGAGTGTTACTGACAGTTACTGAGAGTTACTGAGTGTTACTGACAGTTACTGAGTGTTACTGAGTGTTACTGACAGTTACTGACAGTTACTGACAGTTACTGAGTGTTACTGACAGTTACTGACAGTTACTGACAGTTACTGACAGTTACTGACAGTTACTGAGTGTTACTGAGTGTTACTGACAGTTACTGACAGTTACTGAGTGTTACTGACAGTTACTGACAGTTACTGACAGTTTCTGACAGTTACTGACAGTTACTGACAGTTTCTGAGTATTACTGACAGTTACTGACAGTTACTGAGTGTTACTGACAGTTACTGACAGTTACTGAGAGTTACTGACAGTTACTGACAGTTACTGACAGTTACTGACAGTTTCTGACAGTTACTGACAGTTTCTGAGTGTTACTGAGTGTTACTGACAGTTACTGACAGTTTCTGAGTGTTACTGAGTGTTACTGACAGTTACTGACAGTTTCTGAGTGTTACTGAGTGTTACTGACAGTTACTGAGTGTTACTGAGTGTTACTGAGTGTTACTGACAGTTACTGAGAGTTACTGACAGTTACTGACAGTTTCTGACAGTGTGATGCTCTTGCAATGTGGTCTCTTGAGCAAAGCTAGACAGCCAGTTAACATTTAAAAGTCCTCCAATAAACACACAAGGCTTGACTTTTCTTGTATTTTACTGAAGTCGTTTCCGCTTTTGGTTTGTTTTGTAAAACTGAAACGTAACAGAATAAGAATATATATCAGTATCCAAAACATGAACAAATGCATACAGAGATTACATCTGATATGTTATAACTATGTTACTACACAATCCCTATCAAAGTGTAAAACACGCACTGTAGCCTATTGTATACAACAAGCGATTTCGCCTCCTGTATGAGAACACAGTTCACCTACCACAACATCTACAAGTCACAAAACAATTAAAGAACAGGCTAGCTACTGCTGTGCTGCTAGCTAACAGAGCACATGTTTTTACCAAAGCATAAAAACGTGTCTAACATGACATTCCTTGCAAATGCAAGTGATTGAAAATGATTTACATATTACTTACAGGCACATAGTCTCCAAGGCAGAAGCGGATCAGAAATACTTTCAGCAACATGAATCCAGCACTGTCTATCATTCATGCAGCACACCTGGACACACCATCGCTCACTGAACAGATCTCTGCCTCACTGCCACAAACAACTGTCTCCACCTGCTGGCATGTAAAGCCGTCTGCTCCCAGCGCTGTTCCACAGACTTCTATTCCTGTCATCATCACGCATAGACCAGTAAACCGAAATGTGCACATCCCACACAGAAATATTAGTAATCTCTTAAGGATTAGGACAACTGCACCAACTCCAGCACCCAGAACAAACTCATTTAAAATGGCTCTCTTCAATGTGAGATCACTTTCAAGTAAGACTTTTATCTTAAATGATTTTATCTTGTCTGCAAATCTAGATTTTATGTTTTTAACTGAATCCTGGTTGCAGATGAATGACTATAGCCAGCTAGCTGAACTGTGTCCGCCTCAATATGATTGCTTTAGTCAACCGAGGGTCAGTGGTCGTGGTGGT
>NW_025739040.1:0-2667 GCF_021292245.1 Micropterus dolomieu
GTGAGGAATCTCAGAGTTATCTTTGATCAGGACATGCCGTTTAAGTCTCACATCAAGCAAATTTCAAGGACCGCCTTTTTTCACCTTCGTAATATTGCAAAAAATCAGGAACATCCTGTCTAAAAATTATACAGAAAAACTAGTCCATGCATTTGTTACTTCTAGGCTGGATTACTGCAATTCCTTATTATCAGGCTCAAAAAAGTCTATTAAGACTCTTCAGCTGATTCAGAATGCTGCAGCACGTGTTCTGACAGGAACCAGGAAAAGAGATCACATTTCTCCTGTTTTAGCTTCTCTGCATTGGCTTCCAGTAAAATCTAGAATAGAATTTTAAATCCTTCTTCTCACCTACAGCTCTTAATGGTCAGGCACCATCTTATCATAGCTTATCAAGAGCTCATAGTACCTTGTAGCCCCACCAGAGCACTGCGCTCCCAGAATGCAGGGTTACTTGTGGTTCCTAGAGTCTCCAAAAGTAGACTAGGAGCCAGAGCGTTCAGCTATCAAGCTCCTCTCCTGTGGAACCAGGTTCCACTTTGGGTTCAGGAGGCAGACACCATCTCCACATTTAAGAGTAGGCTTTAGACTTTCCTCTTTGATAAAGCTTATAACCATCCCTTAGTTGCTATAGGCCTAGACTGCCGGGGGATTTCTGTAAATATCATCAGAGTACGGTCTAGACCTGCTCTTTTATTAAAAGCGCTCTGAGATAACTGTTGTTGTTATTTGGCGCTATATAAATAAAGTTGAATTGAATTGAAAGATCAGGCTGAGATGCAGACCTTGAAGCACCTTTCAAATATTTTAATTCATTTCTTTTTTTTTGCCTCCCCCCTTTGTAACCCAAACAAGGGACATCAGTAAGAGTCATATTTGTTTAGAATCATGACCACAGCGTGAAGATTGCAGTCATATGAGCCAAAGCAAACTGATCGTGTACAACAAATATGCTTTGGCAGGATGCAAGTGATAAGTCAGCTGTATTTGCAATAGATCAGGCACTGCCAGTGTATGTTCCCCCTCTACACCCAGTAGTCACCAGATCCTCACTTTTCAGATCCTAGGTCGCACTTGCGAGCTGGATCCCAAGAAGGAGCCCGACATATTCAAGAGATAGAAACGCACAGACGGGCACAGTAAGGGCCAAGATGCCATTGTGCAGATCTTTTCGACACACACACCGCTGAAAAAAGGTCGTAGATACTTTCACACTTCCGAGTGGAATGTGCACGCACCGCTAAGGGTGAGTCTGTTCCCGCCTGTGTACAGGCTTCGGAGATTCACTCACAAAGCCAGCTGGCCAGGCTCCTCTTGGACAGGGTTTTACTGACTGCACTATCACTGAAACAGACAAACAGCTGACCAGTGCATCGAATGGGGGCTGTGTGCTCTACATAGGACGTTAGCCTAGCATACATGGACACAACAGATGCACTCTCACCTCCCTGCACCCTAAGTGGGGTAGGGGGGTAGAAAGCATCCAGATTTATTGTCCTGGACCTGAACATGCTCCTTATGTTCTTAAGAGCAAAGGAGTGTTGTCTCAATCTGGCTGCACTGTGGACACCAAGAACCAGCATGCAGCTGGGGTGAACCGACAGGAACACAGCTCACACACCTTCTTAGAGGTGAGAGCAACTGCTATTTATACGTCACGCACGTATCGGTAGCGACGTCCTATTGGCTACATGCACGATAACATTTTAGTGGGCAAGTGCGTGCGTGTGATTGGAGGAGGTAGTACCCATGGAGTCCAGTAGAGGGCGGAGCCTGTGTGAGATAGAACAACCGAGCCCGTTCTCATCTCAGGGTGAACAACCTGTTTCAGTAGAAAGCACGGGGTAGGAATGGGTGGAATGGATACAAACCGGCTATCTCAGCCCTGCATTGAGTAACGCCCTCTAGCCTATAACAATGGGTGGAATGGATACAAACCGGCTATCTCAGCCCTGCATTGAGTAACGCCCTCTAGCCTATAACAATGGGTGGAATGGATACAAACCGGCTATCTCAGCCCTGCATTGAGTAACGCCCTCTAGCCTATAACGCATGGGTGGAATGGATACAAACCGGCTATCTCAGCCCTGCATTGAGTAACGCCCTCTAGCCTATAACAATGGGTGGAATGGATACAAACCGGCTATCTCAGCCCTGCATTGAGTAACGCCCTCTAGCCTATAACAATGGGTGGAATGGATACAAACCGGCTATCTCAGCCCTGCATTGAGTAACGCCCTCTAGCCTATAACAATGGGTGGAATGGATACAAACCGGCTATCTCAGCCCTGCATTGAGTAACGCCCTCTAGCCTATAACAATGGGTGGAATGGATACAAACCGGCTATCTCAGCCCTGCATTGAGTAACGCCCTCTAGCCTATAACAATGGGTGGAATGGATACAAACCGGCTATCTCAGCCCTGCATTGAGTAACGCCCTCTAGCCTATAACAATGGGTGGAATGGATACAAACCGGCTATCTCAGCCCTGCATTGAGTAACGCCCTCTAGCCTATAACAATGGGTGGAATGGATACAAACCGGCTATCTCAGCCCTGCATTGAGTAACGCCCTCTAGCCTATAACAATGGGTGGAATGGATACAAACCGGCTATCTCAGCCCTGCATTGAGTAACGCCCTCTAGCCTATAACGCATGACGTCCAC
>NW_025739041.1:0-983 GCF_021292245.1 Micropterus dolomieu
AACAAAAGAAAGGGCTTCTCACTCCTACTCACTGCTAGTAGCTGACACAATATAGCTACAACAAAGGAAATTGCTTCATAGCAACAAAAATGGCAAAGCCAACAAAACCAGGTTGTCATAAGACAATCAGAAGGACTACGATACTACTTACAATCTAAGTTGAATATAGTCACAACCGTTCACTATGTACAATAAACATAACACACAGTCCTCAGGCAGGTTGGGAATGGCAGAGAGAGGGGCAGAGTTCCTGTCAGTAGGGCTTAAGATGGCTGCTGTCATCCAGATGCCCAATCAGGAGGCTCCAATCAGCTCAACCAGACCAATCTAGTGTGTCCATCTGTTCTCCAGTACCTGCATACACTCACACACACACTTTAATGGAGGAGAACAGCTGACAGTGCCAGGAGAGATAAACAAACAACAAAATATGACCCCAGGGTCATAACACTGGCTATTGCTATTTTGCATATATGAAGAAGACAAAATTTGGAAATACCATAAATATCACTGTCATGTCATTAAATGTCTTGTTTTGTTGGACCAAGACCCAAAGATATTCAGTTTACCACCATGTACAGGTGAAACTTGAAAAATAGCATATCGTGCAAAAGTACATTTATTTCAGTAATTCAACTAATATATTATATAGACTCATTACATGCAAAGTGAGATATTTCAAGCCTTTATTTGATATAATTTTGATGATTATTGCGTACAGCTTATGAAAACCCCAAATTCAAAATCTCAGAAAATTAGAATATTGTGAAAATGTTCAGTATTGTAGGCTCAAAGTGTCAAACTCTAATCAGCTAATTAATCCAAAACACCTGCAAAGGGTTCCTGAGCCTTTAATTGGTCTCTCAGTCTGGTTCAGTGGAATTCACAATCATGGGGAAGACTGCTGACCTGACAGTTGTGCAGAAAACCAGCATTGACACCCTCCACAAGGAGGGAAAGCCTCAAAAGGTAATTGCAAAAGA
>NW_025739042.1:0-1292 GCF_021292245.1 Micropterus dolomieu
TTTTGCATCAATTATTGACGTTTAGGGATCCACAGTCAAGTTAGCAATGCTTAGCAACAATAAATATGCAATATCCGGTTACACTTTCAAGATAAAACGTAACGTTTTGATACATTGCCATGTTGAAACGCGCATAATTAAAGTCGTCAAATGTTGCAGTTTCGTTAGGTTTAGGCACAGAAAGTACTTGGTTGGGTTTAGGCAACAAAACTACTTGGTTAAGGTTAGGAAAAGATCATGGTTTGGGTTAAAATAGCTATGTATGTCAATTAAGACTTAAGTTAACTAACGTTAATGTCAATTTACCTCACTCGCCTAAATAAAAACATTTAATGTTTTGTTTCGCACGGGACACAAACCCTGTTCTCCTGCTTCAAGGGTTCTGGCCCCCTATCCACCCCAATCACCTCCTTACCTCGTCTTTTCTCTTAAATATCATACTTGCCTTTACCATCAAAAACTGACACAACAGGGCTTCCCTCAATACGTCGAACTATGACGTCAAAGGGATCCCTAGTGCGTCACAAACTGACGATTATGGCTCTTGACCAAGCAACCATATGTGACGACTTGGGAGTGAGAATGGGTTGTTTGTTTGAGCACGTTATTGTTGACTGTGTTGGTCCTTTACCTAAAACAAAGTCCGGTAACCAGTATGTCCTCACCATTATGTGTTCTGCCACTCGTTACCCTGAAGCCATTCCGTTGCGCTCATTGAAGGCACAAGTGTCATTGTGAATGTAAATGTAAATGCTCCGTACTTGTATAGCGCCTTTCTAGTCTTTTCGACCACTCAAAGCGCTTTTACACTACATCCACCAGTCACACACTGAGCCTAAGTGCTCAAACGGAAACTAACATTCACACTCATTCATACACTGGCGGAACAGCCGCCAGGGGCAAATCGGGGTTCAGTATCTTGCCCAAGGACACTTCAACACGCAACCAGGGGGAGCCAGGGATCGAACCACCGACCTTCCGATTAACAGCCAACCCGCTCTACCTCCTGAGCCACAGCTGCCCCACGTGCTTGTGAAAGCACTTGTTAAGTTTTTCTCCACTTTTGGTCTTCCTAAACGCATCCAAAGTGACCAGGGATCAAACTTTATGTCCAAAATCTTCGCCCAGGTTATGGCAGAGTTACATGTGGCACACAATACCTCCAGCGCTTACCATCCAGAAAGCCAGGGCGCATTAGAGAGATTTCACCAAACTCTAAAAGGCATGCTGCGCAAGTTTTGCACTGAGTCAAACAGTGAGTGGGATGAGGGGTTGCCGCTGTTGTTGTTTGC
>NW_025739043.1:0-1606 GCF_021292245.1 Micropterus dolomieu
TTCCTTTTTCTTTAGGTTTCACTTGAATGAGGTTCGAACACGGTCAATATTTTCCTTTGTAACTTCAGCTTGAGGCTATGTATTTTAGGTTTCCAGGATTCTTCTGCTTGAGTCTTTTCCAATTGAGGTTTTCAGTGAGTCACGGTAAGTACTGAGGTTAAGGAAGGGGAACTGAACCTGACCCCCATCACGATGGGAGACAGGAGGTGCACGGTCCTTCCCCCGGTAGTCCCTTCCCCCACGGTAAGAGAAGTGGTTTTGACGTCCGTCAAAACCTGTTCGTGGACGATCTTCATAGACCCCCTGTCCAGGGGGTCGGCGTCGTCCGCCGCGGCGAACCACGGTCCATCCGTCGCCATGAGTGAGACTCATGACTGAGTGGTCTTATTAAGCCCTCTATAAACTAAAAGCGAAAAAAAGGTTTTACTCTGAAATAACTGAAATTGTTTATTTAAAAATAAAAAACCGAAAAGATTCAAAATAACGGAAAAATTATTTTTTTCGAACGAAAATTAAATTTAAGCTTTCTGTAAAAAAAGTAATTCTACTGTGTGTGCCCGTGCGCGACGTTTCGACCCCAATGGGTCTTCTTCAGGCTAAGGCACAATTCTTACAGGTGAGAAAAGAATGCTGAAACTGGCAGGCTGGCTGAGATGTTACCTCATGGAGAGTCAGAGTAAGAATGAAGGAAGGAGGAGGCCACTCCCCTCAATTTATAGTCTCCCGTGCTTGTCATTCTGCCTCATAGGAATTTGTCCGTTTTTTAACCCTTGGAGACTAATGAGTGTTTTATATTGAGTTAAAATGAATTTGTTTTTAACCTCTTCTATTCTGGATTATGCCAATTAGAATTTTATAGTATTTTTAGGCTGATTTAGTTATATACCTTGTTACATCTATTGAATTACAAGTAGTTTTTTTAAAAAAATAGTCAATGATGTTGTTGGATGAATTGTTTGTTGTTGTAGGCCCATAGATGTTTTTTAAGGACTTATATCATGTGTTTTTAACCCTTTGCACACTGTTATTGTTTGGAATTATTACCGTTTAATTAGTGTTACTGATAGAATAACAATGAATTTGTTTTTAACCCCTTGTATGTCAATAATTGCTTTAATAGGTCTAGAATCATGTTTGCTTTTTAACCCCTTGCATGCCAATTGTTGTTAAATGAGATGTGAGTTTTAATTTTAACTGATAGATGATATATAATTTTTATTAACTAAACGTCCACATAATTTGGGGTCAATCTGGTTAGGGGGTTAGGGTTAGGGGGTTAGGGGTTAGGGGTTAGGGGAAGGGAAAAAGAGCTGGCTAACGTCTTACAAAGCTCTGCGTTAGCCAGTCTGGTGCACTGTCCTGTGATGCGCCTCCAGAGACCCCAGAAAGGCAAAAACACTCCCTCCTTGTTTGAGTTTTGAAGCATTTCCCACATTTCCCATCATAAAAAACAAAAGTGCATTACCTTTGCCTTTGTTCAAAAAATTGGACTTCACGAATCCTTTAATGTCTGCATCCTACTTGGATGTCTTACGATGAATTTTCCTATCTTCCTGTCCTATTAATCCAGGCCTATAGGAGGCCAAAGGCAATGCACTGGCCGGCG